>NC_059511.1:308030-611060 GCF_905147795.1 Pieris rapae | reverse complement strand
TGTGGATTGTCAAAAATTAATCTCAAGAAGGAAACGGCAGCGGAGTTTCTCTGACATTAAACAAACAGGAAATTTCTTCAATTTATTACAAGTTATAGTTGTTTGTAGCATTTCATCGACTACTTGTGATGTTTGACTTGGAAAGAGGTCGGGATGGCACACCGTTAAAAAGAAAAAGGAAAGATATATCATATTTATATATAACGCTAATTAAATTTTGAGCAGAACAGAAAGGTGGTGCAAGAATGTATTCAGCTGGTGCCCAAGTTACAATAAACGCATAAAATGACAATTAAGAAGGTGGATAGACTAGAATAAACAGGTGATACAAGGCAGAGAGTGGCACAGTGCAGAAAGGAATTACGGGATTTGGAGGAGGCCTTTGCCAAAACAAGGCATACATATATCTAAAAAGAATGTTTTCTCACTTTCATAATATTAATGAAACTAGACCACTGCCAAAGCCGAATAATCTCGATAATACGAATGCTTTGAAATTGTGTCGATATTGGGAACGGTCGCAGGTAAGGTTAATCAGAGCTTAATGGCATATGAATATATAATTCATTGTTTTGTCCCGAATTAATCCTGTGAATATAAGTACGGTAGTGAATAAGTTATATTGTTCACTATACAAACACTTAATATAATTAAAGAGACTTAGGGCCTGTTTCACAATGTCCGGATAAGTTCCAAATAAGCTATTTATTACTTATTCGTAGGATAAATAGTATTTTTGCGTTTCACGACTGTCAGATAGCGCTGTACGTCATGAAATTCGAAGTATCTTATTTGGAACTTTTATCTTTCGAATAATTTATGTGTTGCATAGCTATTTGACACTTTATCGATACATTATGAAGCAGGCCCTAAGAAAGATAGCGGTGGCACTATTAAGCTCTGGTTCGATCTTCGGCTGTGCACCAACTTTCTTTCTTTTCCCATTTAACATTCACTTGAAAGGTGAAGGAAAACATCGCGAGGAAACCGGCTTTTCTTTAACCCAAAAAGTCGATGGCATGTGTCACAGTAGGCTGATCATGCCTATTGATGGTGTGCGAGTATTGGTCCTTATTAAGAAATAACCACTACTGCTGAAGCGATTGGTCATTGGATTAGTCGTTGGCGGCCTGGTGGAACCGGGGGTGAATTACGCCATCTGCGCGTATTGCGTCATCCAAGGGCGTGGCGTAATAAGCTGTGTGTGTATATATATTTGTATAAGGGATAGAGACCCATTGTGTGTGTCAGTTGCGGCTGGGAGGAATTGGCGGTACCCCATTTGTGTGTGATTACGTCATCTCGACTAGCGGCGGTGATTTCAGTTTAAGCGTATGAATTCTAAGTGTGTATAGATTAAGATTTTAGAATTTAAGTTTATAGTATTTATATTGTTTAGATAGTAAGCTTTTTCTTCTTTCTTTCTCTTGGTAATGGGTCTTACACTAATTTTGGTGTGATAGTGAAAGACACATTACTGGACGGGCAAGGCCAGGTCTCCATAAGGGGCCTGGACCTATTTTTGTCGGCAAGATGGCCGAGAGTGACAGAAGGAGTAGGTCTCGCTCTGGATCCCGGAGGCGGGAATTTATACGTGACCTGTCGCCCCCCTCTGTTGTGGTGAAGGCGAGTAAGAAGAAGGCTGCGAAACACGCAGTTGGTCTCGGGGAGGCTGAGCGGGAGATGGTGGAGCAAGTGGCTCGTTCAGCTTTGGAACGCCAATTGCGGAGTGATCGTAGGGAGGCTAGGCGCAAGGAAGAGGCGGATGTTTCTGAGGGCGCCTCAGGCGCTGCCTTAGAGGCTGAGAGGACGGGAACCACGTCATTAATGTCTAGTGACATTAATGACGTGATTTTTAAAGAGGTGCCTGAACTGAGAGAACGGATGGTGGCCCAGGTTCGTCGTATTGTGGAGATTGCGGCGAAGTCGAAGAACCTAAAAGGGGACTTTGTCCGTGACCTCAAGGTCGCAGCAAAAGACCTGGGCGAGATTGTGGAAAACCTTGCAGAACGGTGCTTGGAGGGTGATGAGGGGAGGCGTCTCGAAAGAGATAATAACCGGCTGAGGGCCCGAGTGTCTGACCTTGAGTCGGAAATTTGTGCCCTTAGACGGGACTTTACCGAGCGTACAGCCCGTTCTGTAGAACAGGAAAAGCAAATGGTCGCTCTAAGAATGGAGATGTCGAGAGGAAACAAGCAGTCGGACGAATTAGCGGGTCTATCGGTGAATGGACTCCGCGAAATTATGGCGGGGTTTGTATCGGAAGTTAAAGGGGAGTTGTTGGCGGACATGATGCGGGCGGTGGGAGGCATGATGGATGCTAAGCTAGCTGGAATTGGAGATCGCCTCCTCCCGAGGCCGACCATTCGTCCTCCACTGGCGGCTTCGCGGGTAGTAGATGTGGGTTCTTTTGGTGGAGTCGAGGGGCTTGCTGCGCGGCGGGAGACATCTGAGGTAGGCAATGTTGTCATGGAGGTGACTGAGAATTGGTCGACGGTGACGGGGAAAAAGGGAAAGAAATCAAAGGCGGTTTCCACATCTAAACACACTTGCGGGGCATCTGGTGTGGCATCCTCTGCAACGCCCCTGGTGAAGGCCGTGCCTCCTGAACCATTGAGGCTGCCAGTTGGAGGACTATCCCAAGCAAAACCTGGTCTGAGGCAAAATGGTCTTGGGGGTGTAAAGTATGGGCAGGCTGAGCGCAATACTACGCGGACGCTCGTGGAGCCTACTACTGCTGCTGTTGTTCTAACGTTGCGGAAGGAGGCGGCAGAAAGGGGCCACACGTACGCCGCCCTTCTGTCCAGAGCCAAGCAGGACATCAGCCTGACAGGTTTGGGAATTGAAAGGGTGAGCGTGCGTACAACTGCTACAGGGGCGCGGATGCTAGAAATCCCGGGTTCCCAGAGGGGGGAAAAGGCCGACCGCCTCGCGGCGAGCCTTCGGGAGGTGCTGGCGGACGTGGCTCGGGTGGAGAGACCCGTCAAATGTGCGGATCTTTACATCCGAGACCTCGACGACAGCATTACCGTTGAGGAGGTGGTGGCAGCCGTGGCAGCTAAGGGTGGTTGCTCTGCTCACCAAATAAAGCCCGGGCAAATTCTTAGGCGTGACAATGGTATGGGGGACATATTTATCTTATGTCCCATCTCTGCTGCCAAGAAGGTAGCCGAAGGGAGGCTTCTTATTGGGTGGAGCTCGGCCAGAGTAGAGATACGCGAAGAACGACCTCTAAGATGTTTTAAATGCATGCGACTGGGGCATACAAGAGAAGTGTGTACATCAGAAGTGGATTTAGGAATGGCCTGTTATAGGTGCGGGAAGGTTGGACATAAGGCTGGTGATTGCGGTTTGCAGGCACATTGCGTGGTCTGTGCTTCGGCTGGAGTACCAGCGGGGCATAAAATGGGTGGACGGGCTTGCAAGCCTCCACCGATTAGCAAAGGGGGTTTTATTGTGGCTGCGGAGCATTCTTCGCCGGAGGTGTTCATCCCTGGGGAGTCTAGTGCAATGTCTGATTAATATGGATAGAAATTGCACCAGCTTTCTACAAGGGAACCTAAACCATTGCGCTGCGGCGCAAGACTTGTTCTTGCAGTCCATGGCGGAGCTGGGGGCGAAAGTTGCGGTTGTTTCTGAACCATACTACGTGGCTCAGCGGAGCCACTGGATGGGAGACACTTTGGGGGTGGTGGCTGTTATCGTAAGTCCGATGGATATGGCTATTACCCTTAGAGAAAGGGGGCCTGGGTTTGTCATGGTTGACTGGGGGCTTTGTTCGGTAATAGGCACTTATTTCTCCCCTAACAAGCCGCTTAGAGATTTCGAAAGCTTTATTGGTGACTTGGGTCGTGCGATCCAGCGGGCCTTGCCCAGGCCAGTTATCCTGATGGGAGATTTAAATGCTAGGTCCACCGCCTGGGGTGACACTTCTATAAACCCAAGGGGGCCGCTCCTGGAGGAGTGGGCGGCGGAGTTAGGGCTTATATTTATAAATAGGGGGACGGAGCCTACATGTGTACGACCACAGGGAGTGTCACGGGTAGATGTCACGCTTGCTTCCTCAAACTTCGCATGGAGATTGTCTGGATGGGAGGTAATGAGGGATTTGGAGACGTTTTCAGATCACCGTTACATTAGGTTTGTCGTAAATGCTTCTTTAGGACCACCTCTGAGGTCGCGGACCAGTCGTCGGACTTTTCCGCGTTGGACTGTTGGTCGACTTAACCGGGAGCGAGCGGAAGAGGTTGCCATTGTTCAGGCGTGGTGTGCGGATTCAACCCCGGTTGAATGCGTAGAAGAAGGCGTCCGCAGACTCCAACGGAACATGACTGAGGTGTGCAACGCCTCCATGCCTAAGTGGAGACCGCCACCTCTGCGGAAGGCAGTCTACTGGTGGACTCGGGAAATCGAAGAGCTTCGCAGGGTATGTAGTAGTGCTAGGAGGACTTATCTTAGGAGTTGCCGACGAAGAAGTGATGATCCGCAGGTCAGAGAGGGATTGCGGTTGGCCTACTGTAGACACAAGAAGGTTCTTCAGGTGGCCATCTTAGACGCCAAGAACGAGGCACATAAAATGTTCTTAAAGGAGTTAGACAGTGATCCCTGGGGGCGCCCTTACCGAGCAGCTCGGAAAAGGCTGAAGGGCGCAGGGGCTCCACTAACAGAGACTCTAGAGCCCACCTTGCTTGATAATGTGATCTCGGGGCTTTTCCCTTTGCCTCCGAACATCGTCCTTCCAAGAATGGTGACCTCGGTGGTGGTGGGGGACGTCGATAGAGAGCAAGCTCCTGAGGTGACTGACCCAGAAATAGAGTCCATACTTTGTCGCCTGAAGAGCAGAAAGAAGGCACCAGGTCCAGATGGCTTGCATGCTAGGGTCTTAGCGGTAACTTTTCCCCACATGGGGGAAACCATTCGGGGTCTGTTTAACTTATGTCTACGTAGTGGACGGTTCCCGATAGCATGGAAGGAGGGCCAATTGTGTCTCATCCGAAAGGAAGGTCGTGCGCCGAACAGCCCTGGAGCTTACCGGCCCATAATTCTCTTAGACGAAGCTGGTAAGGCGTTGGAATGGATTATTGCCTCTCGTTTGGGCCGTCACCTCTCGATCGTCGGGCCGGACCTGGACGAAGCCCAATATGGCTTCCGGGCTGGTCGCTCTACAATCGATGCTCTCACGGACCTAAAACAGCACACCAAGAGTGTAGTCGAGCGGGGTGGGAGGGCGTTAGCAGTGTCTCTCGACATTGCCAATGCCTTTAATAGCCTTCCATTTGGCGTGATCAGAGAGGCCCTTAAATTTTTCGAGGTTCCCCTGTACTTGCGCCGAATAGTAGGGAGCTATCTGGAAGGACGACAGGTCGCTACTGTGAACGGACAGGGAGAAATCGTTCGCTATCCGGTGATGTGCGGAGTTCCACAGGGATCAGTTCTTGGACCGTTTCTGTGGAATATTAGCTATGATTGGGTGCTGCGAGGTGCACTGCTTCCTGGGATGCGCCTCTTCTGCTATGCAGACGACACTCTAGTCGTAGCGAGCGGAGGGTCATTTGGGGAGGTGGCTCAGCTTGCGATGGCCGGTACAAGGCTTGTTGTTAGGCGGATCCAGGCCCTGGGTCTCAAGGTGTCCCTTGACAAAACGGAAGCCCTGCTATTTCATGGCCCAAAGATGGGTCCTCCTTCGGGGGCGGCATTGGTGATTGAAGGCCTTAGGATTCCGGTGGCCCCCTCCATGAAATATCTTGGTCTTGTTTTAGATGGTCGCTGGAATTTCGAGCCCCATTTTAAATCTCTCGAGGGGAGACTTGTGAGGGCGGCAGGAGCACTTGGCACGCTCTTGCCTAACCTTGGAGGCCCATGCCAAAGCGTGCGCCGGCTGTACTGCGGAATCATTCGCAGTATGGCCCTGTACGGGGCCCCCATTTGGGACGACGCGCTGAGCAGGCGGACGAACCGTATGCTTATACGGAGGCCGCAGCGAGTGATCGCGGCTCGGGCAGCTCGCTGCTACCGTACAGTATCGTTTGAGGCGGCCTGTGTGTTAGCTGGTACTCCTCCTTGGGAGCGGGAGGTAGAAGTGATTGCTGCCTCATACCGCGTGAAGGCCGAGGTAATGGATAGCGGGAACGTCACATGGGGGGAAATGTCACATGCGGGGCATGTGAGGCGTCATGCCAGAGACATTCTTTTTAAAAGGTGGTCTGACGATCTTGCTACGCCCCGCGCTGGTGCATTGACGGTAGGGGCAATCCGCCCAGTCCTAAAAGACTGGGTGAATAGACATTGGGGTGCTGTGACGTTTCGGCTATCGCAGATATTGTCTGGGCATGGATGCTTTGGTCGGTATCTTCATAAGGTGCCTAGAAGGGAGATACATCCGTTGTGCCACCACTGCGGCGCTCCAAATGACACGGCGGAGCATACTGTGGCTGAGTGTGTCACCTGGACAAGGGAGCGTCATGACCTGGTATCGGTTATAGGGGCGGACCTCACTTTACCGGGAATTATAATAGCCATGCTAGGGAGCGAGGAGGCCTGGAGTGCAATGGTCTCCTTCTGTGAGCATGTAATGCTGCAGAAGGAGGCAGCTGAGCGACTGAGGGAGAGGTCTGGGGATGATTGTAGAAGGACCGGTGGTTCAAGGTTGGGGGCTCGACCTCGAGTAGCCCGGAACCGCAGGTCATGATTAGCTCTCTATGTCGGATATAAGCCCGGGTCCCTTGGGTAGAATGCCTAGCGAACCCCGAGGGCCCATCTTAAGGGCGTGTGATGGGCTGAGGTGGTTTTAGTGGGTAGGGTCTCGCTACCCCTCTGAATAGCAGAGGGTTTTGAGTGTAGATCCAGCCCCACAGTCCCCGCGTTAAGTTCGTTTCTTGATGCGGGCCTGCAGAAGTGCATTTCCACCTCATAAAAAAAAAAAAAAAAAAAAAAAAAAAATGCCTATTGATGATGATCACATGTTTCATGAAACAGATTCAGAAGTTCTGCCACACTTGGTTGCAGCGCCACTGATTTTTGTTTTGTGTTGTTTTATATTAAAATACCAGTAGCAAACCATAATAATTAATATAACAAGGCTTTGATATGAATTTAAAATATGAAACATTGTGCTATATTGTGACCTATTTTAAAAGTCTAGAAACACAATTCATAATGTTCGCATACTTATTAGCATAAACTGTCGGGTTTATTTTAGTTAATTACATTTTTGCGTGTAACTAATGTATATCAGTTTTCTATGCGTTTGCTACTAATGCTATAAAAGCTTAATTATAAAATTTAATATTGTATCAAGAACAATAAATTACTTTCTTAAGGACAATTGAGTTTAATTTTTAACACGTCCATACAAAGCTTACTTTAGTGAATTCGTAAAATTTTCGCTATTACAGTTTGTAGGTTCTAAAAAGTAATCGAACGACATAATAATAAGCTTTATTTCATGGCAAATAGTTTGTGGCTAAATTCATCTATCTCTAGTTCGGGTCCCCGTGTTGTGGGTTATTCCGTGGTACATATACTCAACAGTTTTTAGAGGTAGGTTTAGTGTTATTACAAATCAAACACAAATCTTATAAGACATTAAGTATGTGTGAATGCGTGAATGGGTGGGTGTGTGCCTGTATTTGAGAGCTAAGAGTTGTTATATGCGCGGGTCTGTGTAAGTTTTATATAGAAACACATGTAAAACTTCTAAACGTGAGAATTTTACTAATTGATTGGTGATCCATTGACCCTCATCCAATTATATCAAAAAATCGTTGACTCAAGCATTGTTCTGTCTGAATGCTTCCAGTCTTTGTGAATAATGTCCAATTAACTCTGACCCATCATCCACTTAAAACCTTTCACAACTACTACTGTGAAGCTAGACCCGGAGATCATAATAAGCGGGATATCTAATTACGTACAAGTTTCAATGAATGTATTAGTGGAGCTTAGACGTATTTGTGAGGACTCTATTCATAAAACGACCTTGTTTCACATGTTTTTTGCTGTTATTAAGTGGAACTCTTGTCTATGCTCTTTCTATTAAAAGTAGATTTTTAAATAATTAGTAGATGTTTAATAAAGGACTTGTTCAATTAGTTAAGTGTATGTTTTGGTTTAGAATTTCGTTGCACTGCACAGATATTTTTTTGTGATAATGCGTCATCCCGTCCGACTCCATCTATGAAGTAATTCTTCTTTCCAATTTTGGTTGATTTAAAAAAAATATTTTGTTTAAAATTATGATAAATTACTTTTAATATTCGACCATTAAGTAGTCTTAAATTTAAAGTTCTAGTAATATTGACAAATCAAATAAACCAATCGCATTAACGGTTTGGAACTAATTAAACTGTGATATCATTAAATTATAATGACAATGGCAGCTGCCACTAAGACCATTGCTTCTACATTAATAATAAAGATTATGATTTAATACTACAGACTATCAGATAGTCTGTTAATTTGTAGACCTATTTTGGCTATAAGTCACAGAACAGTTTTGAACTAATTTTACTTTGATGTTATTATAATGACAATGGCAGCTGATATCAGCGCCATTGCTCCGACACATACTCCTATACATTAATTATGTCCAAATCGATCGCTTACAGAGCCTAGTACACTCCTTTTCTTTAGAAATCCCTTGTGCAAATATTTTAAGCAGCAACCATAACATTTCCCTTTGTTTTCTCAGCCACTCTATTGTTCTTTGATGTTTATATAAAGGAATGTTGCCACACCCTTGGTAGCTTAGGTTGCTTCAATACGTTTTCTCACTTGTTTACTGATCCGTAGTGACAGGTGCAAAATAGATACAACCAATGATTCAATAAATGATTATTTGTGTGAGACCTTGTAATTGATACAAATTTAATAAAGTATGATATGTACGATACAGATAATAGAAGAATTGACTTTGACTAATAATGTAAATGTAAATTAGGATAAATTTGCCCGCCGCTGTGTGTGGCAGAATATGCGGTTTACGATTGTACCACCTTAATAATTTTTACCATATTCTTGCAATAAATAAATAATTATTTAAAAAAAAAATGAATGATAACAGCGATATTTGCCTTTTAAATAGTTTTAATTTAGTCGTTTCATTAGTTCGTTTAAATAGTCGAACCCAAAACCTTTGTCTTTTATGAGCTACTTAACAGATACAACGTTTCGATATTCCAAGAAATCCTGATTGGGAGTTTTTTTAATATTTTGTGTAAGTTTTTGTTATAACAGTAATTGTACAGTAACTCTCCAATAAAAATAATAAATACAGCCACACGTTTTAGCCCTGTTTGCATATACCTGAGACTAATTAAGATAAGATTGAATTGTTATAAGTTTAATGTAATATCGCGTGTTCATAACTCGCCACATTTCATGTTTACCCCAGCAAGTTCACTCTCACGTATTGCAAAAAGGGAAACAGTTAAATTGAATTATATAACTATTAACACCCTTAACGAAATACTTAATAATGGTCAAAGTACGTACGTAAGAACGTCAAAAAAAAAGAAATATTAAATGAATCTAATTTTACATTTACTGCCAGTTCGGTATTAGCAATTACTTTATTAATAAATTTATAAAATCTTTATTATAGAATTTTACAGATTTTAGCTTGTAATTAATAACTTACCTACAAGCTAAAATCTGGGTATTAAATTGCTCCATCTATAGACCAAATTATCAGCCAACCGTGCCACGTTCGGTTTTTGGTTTTAAGACATGCCGTGTACCTCGCTGTAATTTTCCTTCCGGACAAGAGATAATGGAGAATGGAAAATTAAATTTGACATATTTATTTGACATAAGTTTATTAGTATTTGTAAGTAAGTTGTCCTTGCTATTGTTTGAAGACTGATAAATCCCAAAGACATGGTAATGATTCGATCAGCCTTTTGTGCTTTCGTTAGGAATTTAAAGATAATAACTAAAAATAAAACCAATAACTTTTCTCAAAACAATATTTAAATGACTTTATTTAAAAAATCCCAACAGATTAATATAACTCATTTGTAACACACATACATACCACAAGAGCTTATAAAGTATTTAGCTATCACAATTTTCCAAAAATAAATTCTATATACAATTATAAAACAGGCATCAGTGGTAAGCTAGGACAGTGTATTTTTAATCACAATATTAAAAATAATAAAAAAAAAGTTGGCGCGGTTGCAGAGTAGGTATATGAATAATGTCCCAAATATATATAGTTTTCATCCATCGTTGATTTGTCCGCTTTGCATTAGCGATTTATGAGTCGTAGGGTTCAAGTGCAAAGGCAAATAAAGATTTATGTTGGCGCCTGGTACTGGTAACCCTAGAGTTGGTGCTTTTTTCGCAGAAGGAATACAAGGAAACGCTGCCAGCGTTAATATACTTATGCAGTCATCTGAATATGCAACCGTCTTAGACCAGCACGGCTACCAACCGGCTTCCCTCATCAAGAATATCCTTGCTTCCAGGGTTAACCGTGCACTTTCACAGGGACCAAACTTTTTCTTTTACTACTATTATTATATAGGTTAAGTATATTGTACTGTTTCTATGGATGCATTTTTATAATTCAGTCAATAATATAAATCTTGATTGTTTTTTACTGCAATATAAGTTATATGTGGAGTCGGAAATGCCTATAATCATGTTATTTACATCTATAAATATTTTAAACTATCGAAGTTTAAGAAAGATTTATAGAGAATTTAAACGAGTTTTTCCAGTCCTTTGTAATTCAGTCTATATTCCTCTGAGCTCTCTCTCATATTTCTTAGCATATGTGCCGGCGGGGTCGTATTTCTTCTGAAGGCTAACCCAGGCCTCCTTTTCATACTTGATAAGATGCCTGATAACCTTTGTTGTACCACGCTTTTGGGGCTCGGTACATTTCTTGCACCCGGTGCGAAGGGCGTCTGCTATGTGAGCTGTTAAGGATTAAATCTTTATTATCACATTGCAATGTATTTACTATATTAATAGTTTACACATAATAATTCATAATATTCTATGTTAAATAATATCGTACTCACATTTCAGTTCCTTGCCATCAACAGAACACCTTCCTTTATCCAAAACACAGTTCAAGTACCCATTAAGGACTTTCTTGTTAGACAGAATCTCGTCCAGATTGATGTTGTCATATTTGGTGGTGTACTGCTGGGCCGAGACCAAAGTCACCAGAAAGATAGCTAGGAGGAGAAGCTTCATGCTGAAATAGACATATCATTAGTATTGCTACTATGTACCTGTATTAACATAACAGCGGTGATTGTAGTGTATATTATATACATTATTTTAAAGATATCAGTATAATAATAAGTAGGAATATTATTGTTTTACTAACGAAAAAATACATCTATCGAAATCGTTACATGAATTTTAATAAAACAGTGTTTTTTTTAATCTAAGTAGAAATTACATTACATAACAGAGGTAAATAATAAAAACTATGCCTCCTTTGAACTGTTTCGTGTAAAACTGGACTAGTACGAAAAGTATTAATTATAGTTTTGGTGACATACATTTCTTAAATATTATTAATAATTACCATAACTAATTCCTTATGAATAAGTTTATACTAGTAAACTTACCGATTTTCAGTATTTTTATAGATAATTAGTAAATTTTTAATAACAGAATATTTTTTAAAAGTATATGTGAAAGAGCAAAACAAGAATTCGCTTTGGTAGTTCAAAAAGTAGTAGAGTTCTGTGTATAAGTTATATAGTGGAATCCTCTTTAGGTAGGTGTTTAAACTGCGCTTTCAGTATTCATAAAAATAATATAATAATAATAAATACCACAATAAATTTAAACACAAATAAAATAACTATTCTTTTTTAACTAAGCTATGTTAAAACTTACATTTAGATCACAATAAGACACCAAGTTCTGAGATTAAACTGAACTCAATTGATACAATTAATTCAGGAAACCGCTGTTTTATCTGTTTTCTTAGTCCTTGCCCGGAAACCATTTCATTGAAAGAAAATCACGCAATGTTTTCCATCAATTTACCTCTAAAAAGGCCTATTATGTTGAAGGAAGTTTCATTGGGTAAACATTTTTTATATAATACGGAATTTCCTCTTGATATTACCAAACTAAATCAATACTAACTAACCGAATACTCAGTTTGGTATTCAAAAACTAGAAACACGAAGTTAAAAAGTTATTTCGTTTAATTTTAAAACAAAACAATTGAAACAGGTGCAAAACCCAAAACTATTTATGGACTTGACTAATCATTGGAAATTTGACCCTACAGAAATATAACTTATGAAATCTCCGTGTTATAGGGGTACCTAAAGTATTTTACATTTCAACACAAAGACAATTTGTCACAAATTCTTTACACTTTTGATTTTTTTCTCGCTAAATACTATTTTAATTAAATTATCCACTTTATTCAAATTTAAAGAAATATTCCGTACATTATGTAAATAAGTAAATAGTTAATTATTATTATCGCCGTGACTAAGCACGGTTAAGGAAACCATTTCTTGAATTTCCTAATCCTAATTACTCCTATTGATTAATATTGCCTTCAAAATGACAGTTGCATTACAATGATCTAAATGGTAAACTGTGCAAAGAATAATTTCAATTAGAAGAACTATTCACTTTATTACAAAAGAAAATGCCGTTAGGAAACCGCCCTAGTACTCGTATGTCAGACTCAAAAGCCTGAGCAACAAAGCTTATAAAGAAAGATCATGATTTGACAAAAATGTTTCGGCCATACGAGGAACAATGCAGATTACAACACAATATGATATATACATTCATACCCTCTTGAATTATGTATGTATTAAATATTTATTATAGATTTTTTTCCTTCGTAAATATTTCAATCAAATGTATTCCATCTTTGGCTATACGTTTAGTATAATTGTTTTTACTGTATATAATTTATGTTAGCTACTTAATAAATAAATAATCCATTACGATATTGTAGAAGTCTTTTTATTTTACTGAACTACTTTGATATATTTTATATTATTCTGTAGAAACTCATATTATTGTCCAGTTTAGTTTATGATGAGGCAAATTTGCTTCGTTAAATCTTAATGAAACTAAATGTCAAAATGGCATCAAATTAAATTATTGCGGAGATTAACCACAACCGCTTAACTTCTCTCATCACTGACATGCACACAACCCACTCCGTGTAATTGCAATGCCACGTGTAATATTAATTAAACCTCACACAGATTCACTTTCTAGCATATTACGCCAAATAATTTCCAAAAAATCGTCTGTCTGTAAAGTCGGTTTACTGACGATAGTTGAACGTGACAACGACATAAGAAAATACTGATGGAATAGTTGCATTTTTCAAAAGAATATTTTAATTTACAAGCTTTAAGTGCCAAACACAATCGTTTGCAAATTTGTCTTACATAAATAAATAGAATTTAACATGGTTCATAATACACACATTACATAGACAATTTTTGTACATATTATTTTATATTAGGTTTAATTACGTCAAATTAATTGTAATGTTTTACTAAAATAGATGATGAAATAATTTCTATGTGTAAAGTCCCTGTCCCTGAGGTCGTAAGGTCGATTCCCGACTGTGCATCAATGGACTTTCTTTCTGTGTGCGCATTTAACATTCGCTTGAACGGGAAGGAGATTATCATGAGGAAACTGGCTTGACTTAGACTTAAAGTCGATGGCTTGTGTCACAGGAGGATTACTTACATTGACAAATGAAAATGAAAATGTTATCAGTATTTGTAGTCTGTTCATACATCGAAGGAAAAAATATATAAAATGCAAGTAGTAGGGAAAATGCGTCAGTAATAATTTATTAGTTCAAAGCCCTTCATGGCGTGCGAGAGAATTGAAACAATTTATTAGACATCTTAATTAACCCTTAAGATGTCAATCTATATTTATTATCTAATATAATTCACGTGACGTCATCTGTTTAAAAAAACAATACTCACTTTGATTAATATATAAAAAATAGCCGGCTTAAACGAGAATTCGGATATTCATAGATTAATAACCTCAAAAAATCTTAGTGTTGGCCACAGATTTTCAATCACTTTTGTGATTATTATTTTGCTTAATAGGCTAGTAAGTCACCAGTCCCTGACCCACGCCTTTGGACTTAAGGAATGCTAGTATCCTCACGATGTCTCTTCTTTCTTAAACACTGCCCCAGTGTTGAAAGGTTGACGCTGAAGGCTAACGCTGTTCTTTAAACTTAAGTAAAGAATTTAAACGTCCACTTATTAAATCACACACCTAGTAAACATGGTTTTATCAAAAGGATTTTTACGAGCTTCGATTACGTCTCTCGTATGATTTGTCACGTTTTACAATCCTACATTATCCTTGGGATTGTGACAAAAGCAAATAGAGTATTCAAAAATAAATAGCAAGTAATCTGCGGAAATATTGAATGCTTTCCTTTTTTTATAAAGAGTATATAACTAGCAGGGACGACATATGTTATGTTATTGGATCGAAAACAGTTTTCTCACGATGTTTTACTTCACTAATAACATTTGTTACGTTTCCTTAATTTTAAAAATAAAACTACGTATTATAATTAAACTCACAGTAAAGCAACTTAATAATACGACATAGCAAACATACATAATATAGATCCATTTGGTATATATATGTGCGCATAAATGAGAAATTTAAATTGTCATCCCATTTATTATTTGATTATTGTCATGATTACCTTTATCGACGAAATTTAGGGCTATGTATAAAAATCCTAAGAAATATTATCAAAAGTTATTGTTTTCGCTAAATCATGTCATTCAAAGAAGGATGTAAATTGTCAATCATGATTTTGATACACGAACCGGAAATGATAAGTGGTGTTCCGGTGTAAGGGTGTAAGCATACTTAGTTGAATTTTAACCACTGTCATTAAACTGCACAGTGCTTAGAGACACGACCGTTGATAGTGCTAATCTTGGTCTGATCGCTTTTTGGAACTCTTTCTGACACGCGACAGCTGAACAGCAGGAAGCTGGCACAGCTACACAGGCGCACACAGTTATTAAATTAAAAGTTTTTCCTTTTAAATACTTCAAACTAAAAAGAGTCAATTGAAAAAGCGCGTTCCAGTTCAAAAGTTCATTTATCGAATTAATTATATCGTGCTACGACCAAATTAACGTGACACCGTGGGTCATAGCTAGTCTATATGGCATTTAAAATTATAATTAGTGATTATTTAACTGATAAAAAACTGGGTTTAAATGATTTATTTACTAGTAGACCACACGCGAATGTAAAATATATTTTTATAAAGAAATAAAAGGAACGAAATGACTTCGAATTAGGCAAATAAAAGAAATAACCATCCCTCACGGACCCAAATAGCTGTGAAATATTGCCATCATAAAAAATTTAGGGACAATGGAGGTGGCTTTTTTATTAGAGTAGGCAAAATGCTAACCAAATCGAGTAAAAAATGATGAAGTTTTCCTTATACTTAACAAATAAATGTTATGTGAAAATGTTATTTCTGGACAAACCAACTGCAGTGTTGTGATGGTTCTGAAGCCTTTAACCCTGTGGTCGTGCAAGAGTGGGTGCTCCTACGGCGAGGGAGACGTAAGGAAGTTTCATCATCAGACGTCCAGGTAGAATACGAAATTCCACCTACCGTTCCACAACTGAGCGTTTTTAAGGCAGTTTTACACGCACATACTGTACTGTGTACACTGTAAGCGCAACACATCTACCCCTTCTCATAGCGATCACGACCGCTTTGTCAAGAGTATACCGAATAAGAAGAAGTAAGTACTGTACTTACAACTACAAAGTAATAATAAATATTGAAAATTCATAAGTAAAAAAGAGTGTGTGTACTTATGTACACGCGTTAGAAGTTATACTTCTTTGGCGTATTGAAAATAATAACTAAAATGCAGCAAATAAATAAATTATTTTAAATAATATTACTGTCGTATATGACGAGCGGGGAAAGCACTAGCTCTGGTGTCACTGGTACTATTTACCAGCTTAGGACATGTATTAAATACATGTGCATATTTCGAATCAAACAATACAGAGAGAAAAGGTAAGGTAAATTTTTGTTCTTAGTCGTCCGCAAAACCCAGAACCAAATTCATGTGATAACCACTATAAAATGTTTACGTACTGACACGATATTTTTATAATATAATTATCAATTTTATAATTGATTTGTGTGTTTTTATTATTATCGAAAACTCACTCTTTAATTTGTGGTCTTACTATCATTTATTGTTACTATCATTTAACAAAGAAACTGTATTTGTATAAATCATTTCAAATCGAATCGAAAGCAATTACAATTAAAAACTATTTGAACGAAATTCTTAAGATCGCCTGCAACAGAGGAAGTGTGGTCTGGGATCTTAATTAAAAAATAAACCAGAGAGAAAAGAAAATATCCTGTGTGTTACACGCCTTTGCTACAGACTAAGCATTACAGTTTCACTAGTCTAATTTAATTTCAGTTAAATTTTCTATACTTTACAAGCATGTTCTGAGTAAAAATGTAAAGAAAAAAAAAGATGCTTTAATTTCGCTCACTCCAGCGTCCATTCTGCCCTGCATGTGATTATTGTAGGAAAAGTAGGTACTTGCGGCAAAAAAATACAAAACAGCGAGATTCGATGAAAAATAAAAAAACAAATTATAATCGAACGGAGCTGACAATCATTTCCTAAATCGTTTTACATTCTCATCCCATTTTATTTATTTTATTAGTTAAGACGCAACCATGCTCCCAATCTCTTTTATTCAAGTTAGTGATACGCCATTCATCCCTACACTTAGTATTTTTTAAACAAATTTCAACACTCTCTTCTTCAAAATTCTCATCTCTTTCCTAGCAATATTTTCCTTTACCTTACGAGTTATATACTTAATTGATAAATTGAGACTCAGCATTAAGAATTACATGCCTAACCTGAGACTACTGTTAAAATAAAACTCATCACTTAGATACTTACTGTTGGAAATATTCTGTGGCCCTTTTTAATTCAGCTCAGGTCGAGGAGTTAACTTTTCTATCATGTTGGCGATTACTTTGTGAAAATTTTAAATGAAGCCATTATTTTTCCATTACACGCTTAAACAGATTAAGGAAGGTGATTGTTTGTATTAAATGTTTCTTATACAAAAGTTTTATGTTATATTAGGTCAAAATATATACGTGAACTAATATCTATTTTAGTTAATAATTAGAAGCTCAAACCAAATGTTAGCAATCATTGAACACTTGAAGCCAAACACAGCCCTTTTCTTTTTCGCTAATATATAAATAAATTATTAGTATTTACCATAAAGATTTATTAATATTATTACCTTAATGAAATCCCAAAATTAGTGAAACTAACAAAGATATTATTAGACTGTAAGGCGGAACAAAGTTAGCCGGGTCAGATAGTGTTTTAAAGTTAACAGAATAGTCAGAGATGAGAGTAAGTGAGACAGGTAAATCGAGAAAAAATTCACGCTATTATATATGCATTGTTTAGTAATTACGTATTTGAACTTTTGATGGCAATTTTGTGACACAGTGTCTTGTGCAGTATACAGATATTTTTAATTTATTTAATATGTCATAATTACATTTCTTAATATGATTACTATATATCTAATAAATATTTATATACAATTACAAACTAAAAATATATCTAATAACTAACCTTAAAATTTAATTATTAAAAAATATTATTAAAAGGAGTCCCTTTAGGCAAGGTTCCGAAGATACTAGCAGCGTTCCCCCTTTGAATAGCTAGACTAATTCTTTGTGCGAGGTAGGTAATTTATTTATATTATCATTAGCACATGTACAGTGTCTAAACTGTGCGAATATAGAAGTACATTATCATCTATTGGGGCTTTTACGTTAGTAATAATTCATTTACAAAGAAGTTTTACTTCTACTATGTGTACTTTGTACGCACGCATTTTTTTTAAAACCAAGTAGGTATAGCGATTTTTTTCATATTCGCAGACAAAGGTCAGCTTATAAACAGAAAAGTATGAAAGGAACATTTTAATAAATTTATAATGGAGCGCTTGAATCCACGTTGATTAAAGTTTGTTTAGGAGTTTCGTGTTTATTTTACTAATTAATTTACATCTAATTGTTTCATTTGGTTTCAGTTAATTTCAGCAACCTTAATCCATATTTGGGTGGCCTATGACATTGAGTGATCGATTTTAATAACTCTCTGCATACATTAATACGTAGTTTGCTGTGATATTAATGTTTCTATTGTTTGAGCAATATTTATGTTTTTAAAGTAAATTAATAAAATATAGCAGAACACTTTATAAATTAAATTAAAAATTAAATCATATCTATAATATTCAATATTAAAGCCTGAAACTTATTCTCTTCTCCCCTCAGCAAAACTCATCAGAAAATATACATACAGATAAAGAATATATTAAAAATAAAAGCCAAATAGTTACCTCAACTTAATATATTAAAATCTATAACTAAAATTAAACAATTGCCCAACAATATTACAAATGTTGTTGAGAAATTCTTTTCTCTCTGTGGCACCGCAAGGTTCCTCTATAGTTCAGAAGTAAATTTTCTAAATCTCTCCCTATTTATTCCCTATCTAATTTTTCAGCGTGAGCTTTGTATAGGTATTTTAATGTTTTATTAATTGTTATCCTTTTGCCACCTGCATTAGCATGACAAATGAGCCAGTCCAGGGAAAGTAGGTCGGGAAACCAGGTCAAACGAGGATACTTTAGCGCTAGAAATGATTTATCACCTTATTTTATAATTTTTGCAATAATAATGAAGAACCGATTTAAAAAAATCATGTATATCATCATCTACCAATAAAAATATGAAAGGTCAAATTATAGTTTTAATCGTTTATTGAAACCTAAACATAACAATCTAGTATTTACAAGTTTTTAACCTGTTTAATCATAATTAAAGATTAATAAACAGAAAATTAAAACAAATTCATAAAGTTTGGTACTTGTGTCAACTGGCAGTGTAACTTTAACGCTGGCATTCCCTCGCTGTATTGTGTTACCTTTTCGTTGAACCAGGAAAACACCAGCTCTGAGGTCATCAGTACCATGCACCAACTTAAATCATCAATTAGCGCCATTTGCACTTGAACCCCACCGCCCTCTACTGAAAGACTACTAGACTCTATATTTCAGCCGTTCATCATTTTCCGCATGATCTGCGGCCACGCAATTATATATACAAAACATACAAAAACCCGTCCCATCTTAAATAAATATATACAGTAATAGTCTATTTAGATTGCCTACTACCACTCTCCCTCTGGTGAATGGATTTATGACAGTGTTTAATGTTTATTAAACAATAATGTCTATTTATCACTACGTAAATAATTTACGATATTAATTAACTTTGGTCATATGACCGATATGTGACCCTGAAATAAGAAGCAGTTGTAGGACATTTATTACATTTATTTACAAAAATAATTGTTTGTGGCGATATTTTAGATGGTCGGTCATTCTGACATTAAATAAAGGTCTATATCGGTCTGTCTGGATTTGACTGCCAAGGCGAGACATATCTAGTAACATAAGTTTTGTTTACTGGGTAACAGGTGGCTTTAGTGTCGTGCTAGGTCCATTAAAATATTGTACAGGTTAGTGTCGGTTAACTGTGCAGTTAAATTAATGACAGAACGTAAACTATGTTCTTAATTTAAATACATATAGAATGTAGAAAACAATTAGATTTTTTCTTCTGTACTTTTAAAAGAAATAGTTAATTTAAGTAATTCTGGATCGTAGTTCTTGTTTTCGGTGAAATGAAATTATTAAACACTTTCGTTATAACATATTTTACATAACCAGTCTGTCTTCAATTTCATATAATTGCAGTTATTTTATAAAAGTTTAATATGGCTGGTTTATAAATGTATAAAACATTTATTATTTGGTTATGTCTTAGAAAGTGTTTTCGATATTTAAACGCGTTTATCTCTTCCAACTGTTATCGTTATATTATCTTTCCTTATAAATATTGCTGAAAACCGCATGACATTCATGCAGTAGTTTATGACCGAACAGGCACAGACAGGCGAGGACTTTACTTTTTAAAATACAAAATATTGTAAATTTTAACAAGTCAGTATTGTATTTCGTGCCTTCTTTTATATTATTTTTGATATTGATTATACTATTTTATTCTTAATATTACACAAAACATTTCGCATCTCAATATATAGTTCAAAATAAAATCTATATCTACTCCAGCTTGATGAAATTTCTAACAATGTGACGATGACCAGTGAACAAGGAACCAATTTTAAATGTGAGCGAGGTTTCGTCACGTACGGGCGGATATCGGCACGTCTGTGGTAATGTCCCAGCATTTTATGCTCACTAGTTGAGCAGCTTAAAGCTTGAAAAACATATATATTAATTATACAGCCCGTTTATTTCAAATTTATAAATATTGAATATACATTATAACGTATATCCATTCGCTAACTAAGCTTTTATATCTTCTGGCCACCTTTATTTAAATCCTGTCCTTATCTTTGAAGCCCTTCCTTATCGATACAATTTGCTGCATTCTACATATCTCATACATTGCCATTTCTGTTTAAGGGTATTATTATGTATTTTGTAATTTTATTTTTTGTTTGTCTTATTTTTCTTCGTTATAAATAATAAAGAATAAATAAAAAGCCTTCCTCGATGTTAAGCTAACATGCTCAATTTAAAGTTCAGTTTGGTTGGTTCATCTGGTTGGTGAAATCATCAATAAAGTAATAGTCAAAATAACTGTATTCATATCGGTATACAAGTATATTTATAAACGTCAGAAAAGAAGTTAATTTTATTATACATTTACATTTATTGCCAATCGCAAGTAAAAGACGTAGAGCGGGCAAGAATATACTTTATAGTAAATCATAGACAGCGTAAAAGATAAATATTTTTTTATGAAGATCCAAAACCCAGTTGATATTTGTTTCTGGCCTCTATTTAATTTATCATTGTAGGTATATTTATAACTAAGTAGGCGATCAGCTTTCTGAGCACGACATACGTCAATTTTGGGTACAAGGGTAAAAATCCAATACTGATATGATACAGATGAGTTTGAGAATGAGACATGCCGATTTTCTGATATTATCCTTCATCAAATGAGCTGTTTTTTTTTAATAAATATTTTCTACATTCCCCGACTATGCAGACGTCGGAGGTATTAAATAGCTTACATAAGTGGTATTGGTAACTCCGAAGATACAACACTACTACCTATTTCCATCAAATGAGCTTGGAAATAGTTTATTTATAAGGTGATATACTGGCATTGTAGAAATCCGTACTCAACTGGCTCAGCGGATTTGAACCGAAAATAACTGGAACAGAATCCACTATATCTCTACTACTCAAGTTCATTCTGTTGTGTATATAAAATTATGATAATATATTCTAAACTTTGATGCGTGTTCTGCTTCTATTCCCGCTGATAGTTTTTGGTGACATATTGAGATCGGAGCAGTGTTGGCCTAGTCGTTTCAGCGTGCAAGTCTCATACCTGAGGTCGCAGGTTCGATCCCTGGCTGTGCACCAATGGACTTTCTATGTGCGCATTTAACATTTGCTCAAACGGTGTAGGAAAACATCGGGAGGAAACCGGCATGTCTTAGACCCAAAAAGTCGACGACGTGTGTCAGTGTCACTGAAGGCTCATCACCTACTCGCCTATTAGATGTAAAAAATGATCATGAAAGATTCAGAAATCTGAGGCTTGGTTTAAAATAAACTACAACTATGCGCCAGGTCCAAAAAGATAAAGACTACATCTCCATACACAATCAGGCACAAGTGGTTTCGTTTTATTAACAATAAAAACTGCAATTCAAATAAGGTTTCTTAAAATGGAATAAATCCTGACTTTATTAAGCCCAAAACCTTTGGCTATGACGTCAAACAAAGTTGTGTTCATTTACATATAAAATGTGTGTCGTCCGTCTGTGTGAGATTGCAGGTCTATTGTGTCTCATGAATTGCTAATATTGAGGACGGCTTGTTAACCGGCCTATGAAAAAATAAATTTTGTGTATGTAAAAACGTTGTACTTTCGTTAGAGCTTTTTATTTTCAAATACAATAAATAGTTACTGGCTCGTTAACATATCTAGAACTAATAATAATGCATCTTTAATTGTACCATATTACTTTAAAACATTACATAATTCAACTCAAATACAAACAAACAAACAAATTTCAGTTTGAAGAATAAGCAATACGCAATACGTATTCTATAAAGTGTACTATGGAGAGGTCCGAGTTCTTTCAGTTGATCTCTCCCCCACATTGTTTCAACACCGTGCGAGCCCTATTTATTCAATATTTTATCAGCGTCACCTTGATGACAGAAAGTCTTCCACGATCCGCTTCAGAAGACACTTTCTTTTGCGAAATAGCGAACTGTGGAATTGACTCCCGGGTGGAGTCGTCTCTGGGAGATATGAGCTATTCCTCTTTCACACGCCGGCAAAGCACCAACGTAAATGGATGTCTGCGATGACTAGCCTGTTTGGCCGTCCCATAGAGTCGTTTGCCAAGTTACAACAAAATTCGCGCAATAAAATCACTATCTTTTATACGAAACAATCCCAAAGCCGATAAGTTCTTGAAAGTTATCCTATAAAGCTATAACTAATATTCCAACTGGTGTTGCCAACTCGTAAATCATAACTTTAGCTTTAGTGTATTTTAGTACAGACTACAACGACTACGAGAAACATTATGACCATGACGATAAGATGCCTTCAATATTTGATTAAAATGGAAAGGGTGCTTATAACTTGTATGGGTAAAGTATACTAAAGGTAAGAAGTTATTTTAGGTAAAAAATCTCTTAAGTGTATTTCGATCACACTTTCACTTTGTTATTAATGAGAGTTCTGTAATGTCAGAGATTATGTAATAAGAGGATAAGATGTCATTTGTTTTATTAAAATGGCAACACCATGCATAACATAGACATCTTATAGGTTATAAATTGTCAATGTGTCAAAGTCAAACTGACGGTAGCGATTAATCAACCGTGGCGCCGCAACCTGGACATATGCGTACTGACGTCGTATGTATCCGTGTGGTAATACTGTTTTATGTATATTTCAGTGGTCCATATGTTATATGGTATAGTATAACTTCCTAAAATGTAAATTGCATTGCCAAAATATTATTAATAAAAAAGTACTATATTTTATTAACAAAATACTGTTTTCTATTCGTTTCGCTTTTAAATGCAAATAAGTTTATACGCTTAAAATGAAGTTTTGGATTAAAAATTCTATTTCAAATTTACCTTACCTTTGTAACGGATCTAAGCGAACACCTGTTACTAATATAAACAAGCAAATTTGTCGTAAAAAGCTTTCGGTCTGTAACAATATACAAGATAAGAGAAAAAGGTTTAAAATATGTGGGCCCAGTTGCCCACTGTAGTATTTCCGAACCAATTCTACTTAGGGTCCTTCAAGAAATGAGTAATAATTCTTAAAATACCGGCAGCGTGCTTGCAATCCTTTTAGTTGTGTGTCCATGGGCGGCGATATCACTCAACATGAGTTTGAGCCTCGTGCCCGTTTACCTCTTGTAACATAAAAACAAAATAAAAATAAAACTGATCCTCTAATTTGTCATATGCAACACAAAGTGTATTTTAATTAGCTTAATCTACTTAATTCTATTAACAATATCACTGATACGTAAATTTAGAAATCGATTATCTCATTTGCCTAAAATATAGGTCAAATATTCGGCTCACCTGTTTCTATTCACCTTATAATTTTGACACAACGTGTGACTTCAGTAGCTCAGGTGCGCATACCAACGATTGCTATTTTCCGGAGTACAATGCCAGTTCAAGCTACCGGAAGCTATTTCACTCGTGCTTTCTTTTCATGCGATTTCTACTGGATCTCATCGCCTCTGCGCATTGTATGGCCGAACATGACATAATTCGCAGTCGGCATATGGTAGACGGCATAGAGTAGATCAATCCTGCATCAATCCTTTCTGGAGCCAAGATAGTCCACATTTCTACTCCATTTAGGACGATACTAGAACCCGTATCAGTCTGATTTTGGTTTGACCAATTCCTGTTTTCTCCTAGATGTTGCCTAAACGTGTTACGGCATCTTTAGCATCATCTTTACTTTGTTGTATATGTTATTGAATAAGATAAATAGCTAGTTGCACTGTTAATAATATTATTTAGGTTTGTATAACTTATATGTATTAAAAATGGTTCCTATATTAAATATTTAAATATCCAGGACTCAAAGGTTTAGGTTCATATCTTATTTATATAGAAACAGATGTTCACATATTCAATAATTCAATCCCATTCCAGTAAACACTTCAAAGCAAACGGACCCTAATTTCATCATTCCACATTGGCATGCTAGAACGTTTGTTATTGCAAAATGTATCCTATCAATTCCCAGTTACCGTACACTTTCCAACCGCACAGGTACTCCTTTGTCGCGACGCTTTTACCAGAGTGCTATTACTCGGTGCAGAGTTAAGATACATTTAGAAACATCAAGTCTTTAATCTTTGTTTCTGTTCTAAGTTAGTTCCTACAGCGAAAATTTTCATGTACAAATTAAACTGATTTTTATTATTAAACACAGAAGTATTCATTTTTTATAATGGTTCTACGATTCTTGAGTTTAAGAGCGTGCATTCGAATTCCGACTGGGTTTTATTTCATACAGTATCATTATTGAACGTAGAGGCAGAATACGAAATTCCCGTACTCCCGTATCACCTTGTTCATATCGTAAATAAATATCCTCTCAGTTGAAAAACATACAAGCTTTAATCAAGACGCTGTAACGAGAGACTTTGATTCTATGATTCCAAGATTCATTCCATAAATTAATAATTAACCCACTTTGAGTAACTACCTCGTTAACCCTATAGAGGCATGGTAAATGAAAGTTGGCACCACGCCACAATATATTATCAACTAAGAGGCAAGCGGTCACATAATCATGCAAACTGTTTTATTATTCCGCACCCAGAAAATCCTGACTTGTGTAATGAGGATACAAATTATTCGCTTATGTATTTGTGGTATTTTTATTAACTTAATTAATATATAGGCGTCATGTAGATTAGTACACATGTTAGCCCCTCCAAAAGCAAAAAGCTGTCGCCGTGCAATGCTTCCGCGAGGGAACAGGGGTTCATGCATCTAAAAGAAGGGATGCCACATCCCTGCAAGCATTGTACCCGGCCTCCCCCAGCTTGATAAAACAGGGCGGATTCAAAATTCAAAATTTATTTATTCACTAGCGGATCCGACAGACGTTGTCCTGTCTACACGTCTTTAATTTCAAAATTTCAATTTTTAATAAGCCATTTTGATGAAAATTATTATACAAATGTTATGACAATATCTAACGATCCAGCACATGGTCACACACGACTTGATTTTTTTAAATTTTGGGACAGACTAAAATTAAAATTTGACACTGCGATGGTAGCGCCGTCTGTCGGATCCAATGTAAAACATTCCAAAATCAATCAATCAACAACTAATAAATTGAAAATTAATTAAAAAACATTGTCCAGCGGACAAAATTGTGAATCTAAACCATTCCCAGATCCCCTTGAACACACACAAAAAATTTCGTCTAAATCGGTCCAGTCGTTTAGGAGGAGTTCAGTCACATACACACGCACACAAGAAATATATATATTAAGATGTAGGTAACAATGTACACTTATGAACGTCAAAAAAAGAAATATTAAATGAATTTAATTTTTCATTTATTGCCAGTTCTCAAATCAAGGGCGTAGAACGGAAGAGAAGAACTGGCAATAAACTCTCCGCTACTCTTTTTAATTGGCCGATGTGAATGACCCTTGCTGAGCCATTTGACATGATTCGTGGCCTAGGACCGTGAGTTTTAACGGCTGATCGCGTGGTTGGATGTCGACAGGGCTAAGCTATTACTGTGTCCTACCTCGGGCGATTGTTGATGGCGCCGTGGGGTTTTAGTGGGCATGTAAGTAAGGGTACAGTAGCGAGTCCCACATATTCACCACCAGGCAACCCTGCCGCGGGAGGGTATGCGATTTTGTTTCCTTTGGAGTTGACTCTTGACTCATTGTCACACATTGAAACGCATTTTTGAGGATTCCTACAATAAACTAATACGTTTATGTACTATGTATTATTTTTGAGAGCTTCACTTAATTTTGCTGACAAGAGGAGAGGAAGATATATTTCAGTGAATCTGCTTATGTAATACTTGTATGGCCCATCATATTTCGCAACCCTAAAGTTTAATTTTTGGGATGTTCATATTTTAGTTAGTTAGGAAATTTGTTGAAGCGTGAAACTATGAACAAAGCAAGTTTTCTATGTCTGACATATTTTCTCCAAAACCAGCGCATAACTGTTATGAAACTGTACAACACAAAGAGAAATGATGTGCCAATATAATTCTGCAAGCCCAGGCCATTTGTGTCATATATTTTAATCAAGCTTTAGTTACTTTAAAAACGCCGCGAACGTCGAAATGGTTGAAGAAGTCGGTAATTACACTTGTTGGCATCGTCTCAGAGCCTTTAATTTGTATTTTTATTAACCTCTACGAATGTCATTTTAAATACAAAGTTTAAAAACTTAATTTAATTACTTTAATTTTTTCTTGAAGATACAGCTAACCGCTTTAATGTATTATAGCCAAAATACTTAAAAAGAATATGAATAAAAAATATTTTTTTGTTTGGATTTAGTAAATTACAAAACTGGACTGTCTGAAACATTCTTTGACTATCAAACAAACAATTAAAATATCTTTAAACAAGTATACTTATGAACGTCAAAAACTTAAATTAATTGTTAATTTAAATTTACTACCAGTTCGCAAGTCAAGGGCGTGGAGCGGGCAAGATCTTTGATGAAATATTCTTGATGAAATTAGACTGTAATTTTTTTTTAATTTTTGAGTGGTTCGTTTTATGCAAACTTCGATATTAAAAAATACCAATAAACATTACACAGTACACTACTGAAACTATTGACGGTAGAACAAAATTATTTACAGTTTTATAGAAGATTATATCTTAGTATTAATTTAATATCGGACTGAACGTTAGTCAAATACAAGACTCGTCACGAAGGAAAAAGAACAACAAATATGTAAATACAAGAGAGCAGAAAAGCAATAAGGCCGCCAGTCACCCTTCTTTTAATTTTTTTTTATAGAACAGGGGGCAAACAGGCAGGAGGCTCACCTGATGTTAAGTGATACCGCCGCCCATGGACACTCAATGCCAGAGGGCTCACGAGTGCGTTGCCGGCCTTTTAAGAATTTGTACGCTCTTTATTATGCCAATTGTATTATATTTCTGCAACGAAATGTTAATAAATATAATTAAAGCTTTCATTTATAAGCCAACATACCATTTCGTGTCTTGAAAATAGCTAACATCAATTTGAAATAACAAAAGTTTTACGAAGCTGCAGACATTCCACTTACATATTGTTTTGTATTCGCCAAGGCACAAGACATGACTCTTCAACACAAATTGTTTTCCTTTCATTTTAAATAAATTTAATCCAAGAGTTTTGTAATGTGTTTGTAATGTTGCGTTGGTATTTTAAGAATTTGATATATATAATTATCGTGATTTATATGTATTTTTCTTTTTCATGAGTCTGTTTTTAGTTTATTTTTGTTCCTGATTTAGTTAGATTTAATTAACTATTTATTGTGTATTTTTCTACTTGAAGAGATAAGCGATAGGGCCGCCAGTTACGCCTTTGCATTTAATTATATCAATTTTATTATATCTCTATATGTAACGAAGTGTTAAATGTATAATAATATATAAAAACTTATCTATAGAAGACTTATACCGGTAAAACTAACTATTTATGGACCCAAATTATACATAAACATAATATTTTTAAGTGCAAAGTCAGCAAAACCTCTCCTCATGTTAACGTAAACTTGTCTAAATATTTAATTAATTTACGAGTCCCTTAACGTTCCATTCCTAACCCAAATACATGTAGTCGTCAACAAAACACATCTAATTAAAAGCGAATTTATTTGCATAATATTGGCTCAGGTGTTTTAAATAATAAACAAATTGTAATAATTTTCTACTACTCTTCGATTTTTTAGATCAGTAATTAACCATTTAAATAATGCTTCGGTATTCATTATAATATCAACAACGGTTTGAGTTCTTTTCAGATATCGTGGTGAGAGAAAATTATTTGTTTCTATGTTTATTAAAGTTAACCGCATATAATGAAAGGGGCCATTTATTTTTGGACTCAAAACGGGACATTGGTTTAATGTAGGTCAAATAAAAAGTACTCAATTAAAAAAAAAATACTTTTAAGTATTTAGAAAAAGTTAGTTGCCTTAAAAGTTACGAATTGCAAAATGTACCCATAATGTTTAGTAATATTTAGTAGGTAATATAGTCATATATTTATGAGAATAACAAATTTGTTTTAATATAGCCGCTGAAAATTTCAAATAATAATGAAACTCTTGGCACGATTTTTTATATTCTACTGCTCAAATTTCGCGCGGTTTCTGAAAACAATTTGGCGCCCCACAGTTAATTTTGGGGACACCGGGACTCGTAATTGGAAAAAGGGGAAGTCTCGTTCAAAACGGGACTTCTAGTCACGTTATATATAATGCTTTATCAACAGTATGTGTTACAAACTATCTATTCTAAAACGCATGACAATTATGGTAAACATAAAACAAAAAAATATAATATTAAAGTTCCAATTTTGGACCTTACTAGTATTTTTTATAATTTGAAATTTACGAGTCTTCGTTATTAGAGTGTGAAATGAAACCTTCAAGAGGAGAAGTAACATGACATGTTTTTTTGTTTCAGAAAACCACACGTAGCTGGATTGAAAGCACTTTCCATAAACGCGAGTGTAAATGCTTCGTTGCCAGCGCCAAGGACGAGCATGTGTGAGTTACCTTACATTTACTCTTTCAACGAGCTGACCAATTCTTAAAAGACCGGCAACGCACTCGCGAGCCCTCTGGCATTGAGAGTGTCCCTGGGCGGCGGTATCACTTAACATCAGGTGAGCCTCCTGCCCGTTTGCCTCCTGTTCTATAAAAAAAAACGAACTTCGTATCGCTTATCAGTCTAATTAAAGGCATTACAAATTAGTTGAAGTTAGTTGGGATTTTATGAAAGTAACGCAATATAAAATAAATATTAAATTCTCCCAATTGTAACTTCGATATCGTGTATTGAAGTATCAGCAGTAGTTGTATTGAAGTTGACATATTTTCTTTAGTTTACACAAAAATCTGTAAGCACGCACAGGTGACTCTAAAAAGTAAGTTAATACAATTTACAGACTTAATCAAGTGAGCATTTTGCCCGTTTGCCTCTTATTATATACAAAAAACAATACTCACTTTGATTCCAAATATTCCCAATTATTCCATACGTATTGTCTTATTAAACACCAGCAGACTCGGCCAAGCATTGCTGTGGCTAAGATTTTTGTTATATTACATAATCATAAACTATTCAAGGGAAACAGTACGAAAACTTATGTGAAAGGTAGAAAGCTTATGTGTAACGTTGGTATTTTTAACACAGCGCCAACTGTTACAATTGTATCAAGTAATAAACAATTATTTACAATAAAATAATATTGCGAGTATAAATTGAGATGTAAGCTATCCTATCTTTGAGGTTAGATCAAATTGCACACGGTGTGCAGATTTGATGGATATTGGTTCGGTAGTTTGGAGTCCATAGCGGAGAAACAACGTGACACGTAATTTATATATATTAAGATAAACATTAAACATGTATGTCTTATGTCAAAATTATTTTTATTTCTATTAGTATGAACTACTTATCCTCATTAGAGGGTAAATAGTTTATCTCGTGGCATTTAGAAAACTTAATTATTATATATAATTTACTAAAAATGAAAAGAGAATTTGAATTCAAATGATGAAATTTTTTATGTAAATCGCTGATATAAGAATAAACAAAATGCAAATCCGACCAAATGAAGACGGACATAAATGTTTTCTTCTCTACTTATCACGTTATGAGAAAAGTTTGACATTTCCATTTTCAATATAAGTTTAAGGCATCCCTGCGGTAGCTGGAAATACGGGGTTCATTTACAATTATGTTATAAGATAGACCCCAGGCTTTCCGATAGACCGATCTTACAAGTCGAAACTGTCAATTTGTGAGAAGAAAATTAGTTACCTGTTTTCCTTCAAGTCAGATGGAGGTTTGATGTTTTTGTTACCTGCGTATAGATATGTGTTATTTTTTTATTTTATAACGGTGAATTAATGTTAAAAGAAGCAGACTCCTTGCGTCGTACTAGACATCAAATGCTTGTTTTCTAATATAAAAAGGTTTCAAGATACTCGATGGATATGTTGCTGTAATACCTTCGGCGAAATAAAGCGCACATTATTTTATACATGTTTATACATATTTAAGATAACATGGCACATGTTTGGAAATAACTGAGGAAGCGATTATCATATTTAATTTTAACTGTCAAAGGTGGTGCGAGTCTATACTTTAAGTCTATTTGTAAATATTTTAATTTATTACTGTTAACATTGCCATGTTTTTTCTGTGTATGTTATTTTGTATGCGAAATAAATCAAAATTTTACACCACAAAACATTACAGATTACTCTAATGCAGCCGCAAACATAGAAGTAAATAATATAAAAGACACACATCATCGCGAAACGAAATGTATGTAGTATATAGTATGCAAAAAGATAACCACCTTGTCATTTGAGATCACAGCAGCTCTTTTTCACCTTTTTTATGATGGCAATATTGGTAGACAGTTATCTTCGGATACTTGATATGATAAAATCTAAATCATGTGAATAAATGATATGACGCGATACAAATAATAATTATTAGAGATTACCACACATAACATACATTTCCTGGGTCATCGGGGTCAGATTTTATTTTTCTCGTTATGTTTGTGGTTAACTCGCGTACAACAATAGAATATATGCGAAATAATTAAATGCTTATTGGTATGAAACGATGCTAGATTAATGCAATAGATATGTTGAAGAGATTGCCTGCAATGATTATACTCTCGGGGCGTAACACCAACAATTAAGGAAATCGCCACGATTTTAAAACTAAGAAACTCTGTCTTAGCAAAATGTATAACCTTGGCTCGTACAATATCATTTAAGAAATTAGTCATAGATATCCGAATTTATCAAAGTTTATCGTATTTAAATTCAAACTGAACGAATATATACAAGTTTTATCGTACTAAAGAAGGCTGTCATACTTTTGTCGCTCTTATTCAACGAAATCTGTACCGTCCCTAGTGTAAACACGTCGTGCCTTTTCATTTCGCACAAAAATATATGAATTTAAAGGTAGAGTAATATATTTGGGCCTCGCCCTAAAAGCTTTATTGGTCTCTGTTGACTCAGAAACTTCAAAGATTAAAACTTTTCGGCTTAAGGACAACTGCTTCCGTTTTTACAGTTATTAATACGTTATGTGTACCTTCTTCCTTCATAAAACCTCCTAAACATACTTTATAAATATATTTTTGAACCAGTAATAATTTCAAGTATTACCACTTGTGGTGACTGGTCGAACTTGAATTCGTGTATGCGGTGATGTTAGTTATTTCAACTATGTATTTGCGTGTTGTTCCCACGACTATGTAAGTGCGCGTTCCTATTTCACCATACCTACTACTATTTACTAATTACTTAAGATGTCATGTGGAAAATAGTGTAATGGTTGCAGCTCCTTACAACTATTGTGTAAAACAAAAAACTTGGCTATTAAAAAGAGTAATTTATTGCTAGTTCTTCTTGTTCCTTCTACGTCCTTGATTTGAAGTGGCAGTGAAAATAAAAACACAGATTAAACCATGAAACTGCTCGTAAATTCGTGTGAAGGCTTCATTATAAAGCTAAAAAGATTCGAAGTTTTACTAGTCGCCAGTATAGGAGACCGAAGAGATGGCAGCTATCTCGGACAAAGAATTAGATAAGCTATTCAAAGGGGGAAGGCTGCAACTTTCTTAGGAAACTTTCTTAAGGGAATCCTTTTAATAATATATTTTAGTTACCACATATATTTTTTAAGGTTTTTAGCTTTAGATTCAAGAAACAATTTTGAACAGGTTCTTTTGATAATTGTTTATTGAAACTCGGAATTCAGAATGATAGAAGGTCATTTTTTTTAAGTGATCCTATTTTATATGCAAAGAATTCGCCACAAAACATACATATACAAAAATTTCTTACTAAAAATGAAAATCAAATTTCTAGATGTTGGTGTGGCCTAAGCAAGACCGCGCACGGTGCCAACATCGCCATTGGCCCTGTTGGTGAAGCATGGGTGCCCATAAAGCATACTCAGCCATCACCAACAGATGCCTATGGCACGGTGGAGTTCCAGGGAGGACCACACCCTACGAAAGCACAGGTATATTTTAATGAACTTTATAAAACGTGTATCACAACAACGTATTTGTGTGTGTGTATACGATTTTAAATATAAATGTGAAGAAAATTAAATTCCATCAAAATATCTACGAACAAACAATTATTTAAAAAGAAAGCCCGACAACGCAATTGCAAGTTCTCTGTCAATATAAGTGTCCATGGGCAGCAGTATCACTTAACATCAGATGAGCCTCCGACAAACAGCTCAATTACATTCAAAAAACAAAAATATTCAACGCGATGGTCCTAGATAAATAAATATTAAACAAATCGTAATTTTCAGTATGTCCGTCTATCACACGATACACGACCGGAGCTAATAGTCCAACTGCTCACACGAGAATGGGCGTTGGAAAGGCCAAAACTGCTCATCACCATCCAGGGTGGGAAGGCCAATTTCGACCTTCAACCCAAGCTGAAGAAAGTCTTGAGGAAAGGTCTTCTGAAAGCTGCGAAGACCACAGGTGCATGGATATTTACTGGAGGCACCAACACAGGTATCCATAACTTCGATCATATTAGATAATACAAAAGTAACATCAAATGCAGAACATATACTTTCTACTTATAAACAAAAGAATAGACGACGCTTCCAGGATCAGCTTTGTATAAAAATACATCATACTATCTGATACTCTTTGTATGAAAAGTGAGTTTCCGAATGAGACTTCTCTTCTCTTATCTTCATGATATTGACAAAATAGTGCATATAGTAATCCAGTTCAATGCCTACTGTCAGTAATCTTATAACGTTTTTATTTATTACGCGATTTCAGTCCCTCGTATAACACGATATTCCCCCCATATAACGCGGGGATTTCCTAAAATACGCTGGTTTTCATACAGCTTTTATCTGTATTGTGAAATTAATAATATATACTTATTTCGGTCAAAATATAGTTTTTTCTTAATGGAATTAATCCCCTTTTACGAAAAAGTTACGTGAATCATTTGTACATAACGCGTTGTATGGATGAAACAATGCAAAAATACTCATACAACGCGTTTCCTATAGAGATTACTTTACACTATAAAATTATCTCTTTACTTCTCAAAAGTTATGATTGAAAATGAAATAGCACTGGTGATGGCATAGATAGCGTTACTCGAAACAGCATTGTATAATTAAGAAATTAAACTTTCCTTGCTCAACTTGCTAGAGGCATTCGGTCGACTTAACACACTTTCTTGGCCATTATTATTATCTTGGAAGTTTTCATTTGGTCTTAAATTTAATTGAACATTTACATAATTTTCCTTACATACGCTACTGCACATATATCCTACAGATATACAAAATTTTCAAACCTTCACCACTCGATTCGAGTTCTTTACAGGAATCGAGATTTTTTTTTATAATATCAATTTAAATTACTTATAAACATTTAAATAATATATAGGATTATGCTACCATGATAAGCGGGGCATTGATTAAAAAATTTTGGGAACCAAAAAATGTATTAGTTTTTAGAGCTTCCGTTGACTGCGTGAAAGGTTACGCAAATACAAAAATGGTGTGATTTTAAATTTGAATGTACAATACATGGAAAGATTATTAAGACATTACCGAAATTGGAATATGATAGACAGGGGTATAAAGTAAACTAAATAATTCAACGGCTTCATACGCTAGAATTACGAATACGTAACCGTTCACCGTTCATTTCTGTATTTTTCTGATCCAATTATTTCTGTCCACCCAGGTGTGACCCGGCAAGTCGGTGATGCTCTGCAGTTAGAGAGGTCACAGCGTGCTGGTCGCGTGGTCAGCATTGGTATAGCGCCCTGGGGCATCGTTGAGGGCGCAAATGAACTCATTGGCAGAGGAAGAGATGTCCCCTACCACGCTATGGCATCTCCTAGGTAATAAATTTGTAATAATAATAATAATCTTTATTTATTTTCTCACAAAACTTCATACATGATAAGTTACAACTATTTATTAATGTATGTAAATAATTGTCATTCTTCTTTTGAGGGATAGTTATTGTTTATGTGAGACTGATGCCTGCTAAAGGTTGAGCACCTGTGTTACAGGTCATCAGGCCTCCACCACTTCGGATCGACAAAAGATAATAAATAAATAGAGAATAGACAATTATGGTTATACTTAGTAGGTTGTAACGTTAACAAAATAAGAAAATATTATATGTGTTTAAGTATATTATTTGTGTTTAAGTGATGAAGTAAGAACGAAGGCCAATTGTATATTTGTTGAAGACAAATATCAATAAAATATTTCACTTCTATTTTGATTTATAAAGGTGGTGACTGAAATTGTATATTCGCTCGATGTGAGCTCATTAAAAGTCGAATATTCGGCATGTTAGTACATCGAGCCGAGCAGCTCGATACGAACGCCGAGCGCGCTCCACTCGGCTGTCGGTTTTTTGGCGAATACCTTTGATGATTACATTACAAGTCTGTCGTCACCACCTCTACGTCCGCATTTTGACTGCAACTGTAGATTGGATGGAGCACAGGCGAATCGCGAATGTTCAGGTGATGTGAGTATGCTCTATGTATATTCACATCGAGCGAAAAGTCGATGTCAGTCGCCTTAAGTCAAATAAAGTTTGCAGTTTATTGATACATGTATTCTCTACGGATGAAAGTTGCTATGTACTAGTATGATATATCTAATATTATAAATAAAACAATATATTATATAATAGTTTCCGATTTAATTGGGTCCGGGGATGTCAAAACTGTAAAGGCACTTAGGGAGTCAGTTTGTGCCTGGTACAGGACGTCATTGATGAGTTTTTCAGCCAAAATTCTTGTGTTAGCGGGAAGAGCGCGAAGCTTTGCTGCGACGTTGAATCCTGAAAAGCAAAGAAATGTTACACAAAGTATTATGCAAAAGGTTATCGTTACCATGGTAACTATATAAAAATATCGTTTCTACAAACATGGTTCTCTATTTAGTCCATGTTTTAATGTATTTCACTCCAGGCAACCGCTTGTAACTCTATAAAGCGAAATTCCCGCTCCTAATGGAGTACTGTTCTCACATCTGGGCGGAAGCTCCCCAGTAACATTGATACTTTTTAAGGCGGTTTTTGCGAGCACCACCACTATGTGGAACCAGCTGCCCACTGAAGTATTTCCGAACCAATTCGACTTAGGGTCCTTCAAGAACACTTGCAAACCTTCTGTCAATGTGAGTGACCATGGGCGGCGGTATCTATACATCCTCCTGTTCCAAAAATAAATAAATTAATACAAAAATGCCATATGTAGAACCGAGCAACTTTACAATTCAATTGGCAATATCCGATAATGTCATTCCATCGTCCCGAAAATTGCGAAAGAAAATATTGAATTATCTTATCATACTTGAATGGCTTCCAAACGAGAGATTTGAAGAATTTATTTTCCATAAAAAAACTAAATGCCTATACATAAAAAAACGATTTACTAAAAATACCTTACCTATTGCGTCATATTCATCTTTGAGTTCTCCCCCACATATTTTCTTATCGTAAATATCCTGGTAAAAATTCTGTGGGGTTTGTACGTCGATAATGGAATCCGACGTATAGTTCGGATATACAATTGCTGATTCTTCATAATTATCAGATGTTATCACTTCCGGATTTTCTTTTACCACTTCACTTTCCTGAAAATAGTATATTTCCTTTTTTATATGGTTATCCATTCCAATATTCGTAGGCATTATGTATTAAATGGATTCATCCTTGCCAAAGTTATATTTATTGTCCAAGATTATCCTTTTTATTGTTAATTCAACTTTTCTTTTTATTTTATATGTTTATTATATATACATGTATTTATGTTTGTGTTTCTTATATACTTTTTTTTAAATTTCTTGTATGTGTTTGTAAATGAATAAATAAATAGAAATTAATGTTGGATCTGCTCTTAAAGAAATACTTTTTTATTAATATGGCTATATTCGAACCACGCCTTGAGGCTGGCATAAAAATACAATTTGCTGGAAAACACTGCTATGCTCGTAGAATAACGATTGTCCATTTCAGTGATTCCATAAGGCAACGTGACCGAAATAAATCCCGATTCTCATATGTGAATCCAATCTCTTTATACTAATTATTTAGGCTTTTTAGGCCTTCCTCTCATACATTTATTTAATACTATATGCTTGCTACATTTTAAAAAGTTTATTAAATTTCAAGAACATTAGTTAGCCGTATTAAGGATTGGGTTCCTCAAAAGAAGCGTACGTTTGTATTATTTGTTGTTTTATTAGGTAATTGTGTCTTGCAAATGATAACATACAGTTAACTGTTGGCGATACTTATAGGATAAGGGCCTGTTTCACAATGTATGGATAAAGTAACAAATAGCTATGCAATACATAAATTATTCGAAATATAAAAGTTCCAAAGAAGATACTTCGCGTTTGATGACGAATAGCGCTAACTGACAGTCGTGAAACGCAATACTGTTTATCCTACCAATAAGTTATAAATAGCTTATTTGTAACTTATCCAGACAATAAGTAATAAATAGCTTATCCGGACATTGTGAAACAGACCCTTAATACTCTCCGACGTCATCTTGCCTTTAAGAATTGTATCAACTCCCATTTCCGAAAAATAACCAGCTAAAGCTTACGTTAAATAAATCTTTATTTTCTAGCTGTATAAGACATTCTACTAATAGTTCAAGTTTCTTTGAAAACCCATTAATCCTTTCCCGTGGAAAGCTGTAATGGATTATCGCATAATAATAATTTCCTAAGGGACGTTGCGAACACGAAAATGATACCTCAACCTCGAAACCTACATACATCTACACTATAGAGAAGCGAAAATACAATTTCTTGTAAATCTGTTTTGTTCTTTAGAAATTTCGCCCGCAGCAGACTTCATTTTCATTTTATTTATTTCAGATTTAGGTAGCATTTCCATGCGATATCGTCCATCTCCGACATTTTACAATTTTTTTTAATGAAAAACATAGCCTTTGTTAGAAGTTTTGCAGTCTTCATTCAATATTTTGTCTACGTTGTCTACGTCTACTTTTTAGATTTCTGATAAATTAATGGTTATTAAACAATGTTGGCAAGAGCAGTTCTTTAGCGTGCGAATTATTCCTGAGGTCAGGGGTTCCAACCCCGGCTTCGCACCTATTGAATTTCTATATCATTTAACATTAAACGGTGAAGTAAAACATCGTGAGGAAACCGACTTGCCTTAGACGCAAAAAGTCGACTGCACGAGTCAGGCACACGCTGATCGTCTACTTGCCTATTAAATTGACATTATCGCGAAACACATTCAGGAATATGAGACCTCAATGTTTCCTTTGAACAACTTTGTTTATTTATTGGTAAGAAAATAAAAGTGTGTCTGACAAATAGCGTGACATCTATAAGATATTCACGAATTGGATTTGTGTTGATCCATAGCAATCTAAACTTCTAACATTGCATTGACGAATTCTTCCTTTGTGAGTTTTAGAATTAAATTATATTAGAAAATACCTCTGCTGCTTCTTATTCAACATCTATTGTTTTTCCACGCTTATGTATGACAGAGTCTATAGAATTTTATTGTTACTTTAAGTTATATAAAATATCTGTGTGATGGTTTTAGTTACTCACCAGCCTCATGAGTACGAATCAATTTGCGAGAAATCAAACCCATAGGCATTGAGTGATAAGAGATTAACAACTCAATTATTTAAATTCAAGAATAATTTATGTAACAAAATGTACACTTATGAACGTCGAAAAGGCTTCTAATGCGTAGAACGGAAGAGAAGAACTGGCAATAACCCATCCCCCACTTTTTAATCGTCAAGTTTTTAGTAAAAAAATATTTTGTGTGTTGACATTGTTATAACCGCCATTTGTATTGTTCTTATTTATTTATTTATTTACATAAATATATTTATTATCCTTTCAGACATGTATGTACTTCTGTTCATACAATGTGTTTTCTGTTCATCAAATGTTTATTGAACAGTGCTTTTGTAAATAATTGTTTATTTTTTTAGATCGAAACTGGCGGTGCTGAACAATCGCCATGCCTACTTTCTACTTGTGGACAATGGTTCAGTTGGGAGATATGGAGCTGAAATCGTATTAAGAAGAAAATTAGAAAAGTACATAGCTGCACAAAAACTTCATCCGTGTAAGTATTTTTATATTTTGTGTATTGATGGTGCCTTATATATTAAACTGTACATAAATAGACAAAAAACTTATCAAACATTAGAGGCGCGATATTTAAAAGATACAGGTTCACTTATTCGCAATAGCTAAAGACATTGCATACCTACCAAATAACAAGAATAAAAAAATTAAAAAAGTACGAGAGATAACAATTTTTTTACCCACAAAATGTTTGATGTATGCAAGATTTGCTATACTTACCGTTTGCCATTTCACCTTTTTGTTCTCTGTATCTTCGAATACGAAAGATAACAGGTTATAGTACCAAAGGCATGGCTCGTACACTTCATTCGGGTTCTGCGCGTGACGTAAGCTATACTGGACTTTAAGGTACTCCCGTCGTACGCACGATCGCAAACTCTCAATTTTCCTACAAACATGGACTCTCGTTGCTTTTGCGTCGTATTCGTTGACTAGCTTCGTCAAGCGACAAATAGCTTCGTCTCTTTTCTTCTTCTGCTTGTACTCAGGACTACGACGATCCCATAGACACGGCGATTCTTTATACATACGTAGAAATTGTTTTAGTAGATTCCTAGAGAAGATTAAGTTACTTCGTTTTTCGTCCGACATTTTGTTTTGCGTACGTCAAGCTGCGCGACGCGCGGGTCACTGTACGTTTGGCTTGGCCTTGCTTAGGGCTCCCCGCCCCCTCCTACGCTTCCCCTCGACTCCCGCTCGATCCGTACAATTTGCTTGATATAACGTGCGATGACTATTATTCCGTACCAAGTTTGTATTTCAGAAAAAGATTAAGCTGCAAATTTTATTCTCAAGCAATAACACATTTAGGAATTCTATAAATGCAACTACCGATGATGAAAATATTTATATATTTTACAACAATATATATTTTATTATTTTAAGTTTTTTTTTACTGTTTGTTTAGTGTTTTATTTATATTAAGTTTGAAATTTTTGTTGTAACATGTCTGAAAATATTTTGACGTCATATTTTTTGTATTTCTCTAGCATACATGAAGTTTTACAAATAATATAGTATGTTTGAACGATTTTATGTTTGAATACCTAAAAAGCTAGGTTTCTGAAACGTATTCAGTGATGTGAAATATTTGCTCACATTTAATAAATTATTATTCTATTTCAAACGTATCTAAATTTAAGCGAAACTGTTTCTAGTATTCACACAAGCTGGAATATAAAATAAATACCGTATTTTCGTTATCCGTAATTTATACATCTTTCATGAAATAGAGCTTAGATTTTGTCGAAATTATTTTCATATTTACTCATAGAATTCGTATTAACATAAAGGAATATCGTTTATTTTATGTTATTTTTATTTATTATGTATTATATTTATATCCATCAATGTATTATTGTAGACGGTTTTGTACCCGCGATATCTAAAATACCTCGAACAGCCCGCGTTTGCAGCACATGAATCCGAGAGTGATACAATTATAGCGGTCATACAATTTTTGAAACCATTTTTTATCGTACGAAACTGAAGTATATTTTGAAGCTAAATACAAGCCTCAAAATATACTTCAATTTCGGCACAGGAAAAGCCTAAGCAATTCTGTCCCATTCTTTATTTGTTTTTCTGTTTAGAGTGTGTATTTAGTCAGAAAATTCTATTTCTAGATAATTAAGCAATTTCTATATAAATATGGCTTTTTTGTCGCTTAAGATTTCCCTTTAAAGGTGCATAAAGATCCAATTTCAAGGATGACAATAGTAAACAAAAGCCTCTGGTGGACATCATCCCGTATTAACGGCTATAAAGGGGATTTGCCCATTGTGACGATGAGAAATTCTTACGGAACACTGAATTTCACTGACGCTTTCAACCATTTTATGGTTCAGCGGCTTTAGATTAACTAAATATTGTATAGTATAATTGTTTTAGGTTATGAAACGAATATATATTTGCCTGATAGTTCATTTAAAGAGAAATTGCAATAATAATTTGATTAAGTAACACTGATAGTGAGCGGTACAGCCACTAGGAAAGCCAAGTTTTACTTGACTACCTGTAATTAGCTAACAGAGATAACATCAACTTTAGTAAAATCATTAAACAGACAAAATACAGAATCTCTTAATCAAGGATTTTAAAGTGCCTTTGCAAAGAAATATGGCCGATCAAATGTAAAGAAAAGAAAACATTGTTAAAAGCAAAAAAAAACTTATTCCCATAATCCATTCATTTCCATCCGATGTAGTGTATTCCCTGCTTGCAAAAGTTGTGGTGGCAATGTGGGGCACAACGCACCCGTCTATTAGTTACAATCTGTTTGGCACTCGCATTTTAGTATTTCCCCCTAAGATAGTTCATACATTTTTATTTCTTAACATAAATTTAAAATGAAGTCTATTTAAAACTCAATTGGCCTACAGGCTTCAACGAATGATCGCTGAGATTATAGGTTCTAAAAAATCCATTGGTGCACAGCCCCCGGCTCGAACGGGGCAGGAAAAAACATCGTGAGGCAAGCTACCTAAGACCCAAAACGTCGACGGCGTGTGTTTAGACGTAAGAGCTTTCCTATAAGACAAATGAACCGATATAGAATCACGCCCCAGCCTAGTAAAGTTGTGGCGCCATTGCTTATTTTGACGTGACAACGTCTTATAATTCGATGCAGCCGGCACGCACGAAAAAACAATGACTCATGCTCGTTACCTCGCAGCGCGGCGTTACTTCTGATGCGTTCCATTTAAAGCTTGAAGTGCAAGCGTATTTATGCGCACAAATTAATGTAACTTGATCAATTCAAGTGTGATTTCCATATACCTCCTCTATATCCATACAAAATATCTATCAAACAAATAAAATTAAACTTTTCTACGTTCAACTATCGTCAGTAAACCGACTTTACAGACAACCGATTTCTTTTATAAAAAATACGCTCTCAGATAAGAGGTATTTCAATAAAGGTATAAAATTTTGTGGTGACCATTAAAAAGTTAAAATTACAGTAGTAGTAAAAACATTTATTCATTAACACCCCTATAAAGAACCATAGATAAAATTTGAACACGCCTTTACCTTCGACATAAAAATTGCATTTTTACGGCTTTTTTACGATAAAACGAAAATCGAAACATCTCCAAGACATAAAATTGATTGCGCGGATAGTGTTCAACGCCTGTATAAAAAGATTTCTTTTTTATACAGAACTGCACAACTGTAGCCTATTGGAGGGCCTGTCTAGGAGATAACTATTTAATCTCCGCCTGGAAAAGTTTTATTAAAAAAAACGTGAATGCTTTACAAATTATATTTTTTCGCGTAACAAAATAAAAATGTCTTTCGTTCGCCTTATCTTACGTTTGTAAAAAATACTATAGAAAAAAGGCACTTTAAGATTTATTATAACTAAAGAAGTTAAAGTTTATTTAAATATCGCAAAAAAGCAAAAATGTTGCTATAGCTACTTTCACGGTGTCGGTTTTTTTGACGGTATACTCACGCATCGTAAAAATTTGCTCTCATACTTTATAATGACTAACGTGCCAAAAGAAGTATAACTTCAATAATAGTCGAAATTGATTAAAACTAGTAAAAGTTTTGGTCTTGCATTCTTTGCAATGACTTAACATTGTAAGGACATTTGAATTAATTCTTATTCTGTCTGTTATTGAGTATCTTTACGTCATCTTTACGACAGCTCCAATTTTTGGTATTCTAATGCATCCATAAATGACGATTCAATATCTTTTTAGACGCCAAAGTGGCAATTTCTATCGACATGTAAATTTATCGATTTTTCTTGATCCAATGGCATTGGGTAGAGATGTGGGGTCACTCTGCTGCATCTACCACATTTACCACGTGTTCAGAGACGTTGTTCAGATTAATACCGGAAGCTGGGTTTCACCTCGACGTCCGTCGTTCAACTGATTGCTTTTTAAAGATGTTTTTGTTTTTCTCTATATGGAATCATAATTATATAATTGATATATTAATAATGGACGGAAGTTAAATCTTCATATTTTTATATACATAATTTATCATTAGATACTTTGACTCTAAGTACGGCTAATAATTAAATAAAATTATTCAGAAAATAGGGACGTTTATTAACGTTGAAGATTGGGGACTAAATGAAATGGAATTTGCAATCCATTTGAGGGATGTAAAATTGGCCGAAATTTTTTAAATTACCGCATAATTCTAATAGAATTCTGTTATGACATTCCTAATTAAACTTAATACTTCATAATATGGAATTTCGTTGAATTGTTAATATAAACATTAGTATTGAAATTTGAAAGCGTAGGTAACCTCCAAAGCAATAAATAATTTGGAATGGTTTGGCACAAAAGTCCGTAAGTCGAAATGTATTCAGGAAACGGATCCAAATATTGTCTAGCCTATCGTGAGTTTAAGTTACTTCGTATGGTCATAATGATCATTTTGCGGCGGCCTTATCGCTAACAAGCGATCTCTTCCAGGCAACCCTAGTAAAAAAAGAATAGAAAATGATGAGTGCAAGAAGTGCATAACCAGAAGTTATATATAAAAAACAAAATAAATTTATATTAATCTATAGAACCTTAATTTATTAATAACTATATATATTATTATAATTTCAAGTACCTAAGTTGGAAAAAATCTACCATCAGCGCGCTTTTCTGGCGTGCGCTGCTAAAACCGGTAGATTACCACATATGATGGAAATGTTTATCTTAAATAGACAAAGTCCTAGTCCTTAAAAGCCAGCTTTTGATATACCTACATGTATATGGATATATTTATATCATATAGTTTTGTTTAACAAAACTTCTGTAACAGATTCATCAAATTAAAATGTTTTGAGTACTTATAGAATCTTGGCCAGCGAAAAGCTGACATAAGTTGATGGATATGAAACTATGATTACAAAAAGCTAAATTTTGCCAGAAAGTTCCTGCAATATTCCGCTTTACAAACTCGAATCAATGATTTTCCATTTTTATTGTTCCAGATACCCATTCATCGACTCCAGTCGTGTGCTTAGTAATAGAAGGAGGAACAAACACAGTACGAGCTGTGCTGGAATACGTCACTGACACGCCACCAGTTCCTGTTGTGGTGTGCGATGGAAGTGGACGAGCTGCAGACCTTATAGCATTCGTGCACAAGTGAGTAAAACTTGTACAGTGCCAGCTTAGTGTTAGTATGGAACTGCGTATTATCAGGTTATTAAGACAATTTGGTTTCGCCGTGGAAAAGTGTTCAGAGGTTGTTGTTCCTCGAGGCAGAATACGAAGTTCAGAATATGCAGTTTTTGCTGCATAGCACCACTATGTGAATGCCCACTGAACTATTTCCAAACCAATTTAACTTGGAGTCTTTAAAAAAAGAGTACCAAAAAAAAAACAAAAAAAAAACTCTAAACTCTAACTCTAAAACTCTTCGTTTTCTCTGTGGAATCTATGCAAAAAGGAACCACAAAGATTGTTTGCAGATACTCATAATACGCAGAGGAAGCATGGGTATCCAGCTAGTTCATAAAGTAATTTTCCGACTTAATCTTCAACAAAAACTGATTTAAAGGTGAAATGAGTCTTTTGTCTTCGGCTTCAATGGCTACAGACAAAAGAAACTTATTACAACCATCTTTTATCGGAAGCTAATAACGGGAATGTTTCAGGAACAGAGGGATTTGGAAATTTAAGATTGTCTATACTTTATTATTCCCTTTATTATATATGTATAAAATTGGGTATATTCCATATATTGGAATTGTTTAATACGTTATTTTCAAAACGGTTTTACATCTATTTTTTACGTGCGATCGAAGCCAGATCTTATATCTTAGGGGTAAAAATCATCTGCCAAATTGGCATCTTTCCAACCACCGCGCGTTGAGCAAACAGTTTTGTACATAGGTTTTTATGTGTGTAAATTATGGAGACAAATGGTACTACCAGCGAATAGCTATCGTTACTTTTATTTTTATTATTATTTAATAAGAAGCAAAATGAGTGTCAACTGATATTCCAAACAAGAAAACATTTATTCCTTAGGGTCTGAATTGTGGTCAATAAATAAAAGTAATACTCTAAAGCTTTTTCTTGGAGAGGCCAACGCGCAGCCAATGCTTCATCCAGTGATGTTGGCTTTAGAGTCCGTTCTCTAAGGACAACGTTAGACAATCAATTTCAGAATCAAAAAGAACTTATTCTGGTTATATGGCTTTTAGGAAATTATACATAACATACTAAACAATAAAAAACAATGAGATGACCAGTAATAGATAGGTTTACTCAGAGATAGTCGATTATCTATTTGCGTGTTGTTACGAGAATGTAAGTGCGTGCTCTGCTCATATTTCACCTCCTGCTGATAGATGATCTTTGACGATCTGACAGAAGAGAGAGAGAGAGAGAGAGAGAAATCTTTGTTTTTAATTTATATTATTATTATTAATTACTTAAGATGTCTTCTCTTCCGTTCTACGCCCTTGATTTGAAAATTGGCAGTAAATGTAAAATTATAATCATTCAATTTATAAGTGTATTATGTTATCTACATTAATAAATAATTTTTGTTCTCTTCATGAATAAATATATAGGTGTTGTTGAAAAGTTTATACATACAAGTATTTATTGTATTAGTATACATTACTTTTAGGCAATTTGCTCAAACATAGTACTAGTTGTTTCGGGTTGGACTTAGAAATCATATATGTACAATCAATCTTTAATTAATCGATTGTTTTTTTAGCATGAAGTAGCATGTAGTTCGTGTATATGATTTCTATATAGTTACCGTTGTTTCATTCTAAACCTAAAAACCTAATTATGACTAATTTTTCAAAGTTTAATTTAATTATAGTTTACAAAATAATATTTTTTATCAGTGACTAAAATTATGTTTTAGTTACCATAATTTGATTACATTACAAACAATTTGTGTCGGTAATATTCTACCTGTGAAGGCAGAGTACCTACGCCTAAGACATGTCGTTTCAGATCCTATCACAGCTCTTTGTCGGTATTCCCATTTAACTTTGTGTACAAAGTTAAAGTTACTACACAATTTTGCTCCCACACGCCTTCAGAGAATATACAAGAAGCGTAAATAACGCCTGACTGCGATTAACTTCAGACTTGTATAATCCTTCTGCGTCAGAGTAGAACTTGGCGGTTAGGTTTAACCACAGTTTATAGCTTGGATTAACAGAGATCTGACAGATATAATGTCAGATGTAGCTCATACGATCTGGTGTTCTTACATATATCTAAAATATATGCAGGATAAACTAAGTTTCACGATATCATTAAAAACTCGGTAATAATAATAAAAAGTCGGAAGAAATTAAACTAATAAGTTTATTACAACTCCTACAACACGATTTACTAGAACGTGGTTTGGGTCTACCGCTTTATAGGGGATTTAAAGATAAAAATCGTACAAAACCTGAGTAAGGTACTAGCGTTACATATATCATATTTAATTTAATTATCATAGTACGTGAAAGTCGGAACTCGTGTTTTAAAAGCTCTTTTATCTTCCTTTACTATGTTAATATGGAACAAAGAATATACAGCAAAATTTTAAAGTAGAACGCGAATATGACTGGCAAAATAGTTAGCATTTTTGTTTAAATTTTTAAAAACCGCATCATATTTTTACTCTAGTTTCGTGGAGTTTATGATACTACGCCAAGAACTGATAGGTGTGTGGTACTTTAAAATGTTAATTATTTAGACCTTATCAGCTAGTATCCAAATTTTTAGATGATTTAGATGATAAAGTGTCGACAAATCTACGATAAGTCATTAGGTACGAGACTACTAATAAGACACGAATTAAGAAGAATATTATTTAACATTAGGAATCCAAACTAGGATTGTTAATATATGTTGAAAATATCAACCAAAACGCTCATCCTTTTAATAATCCCCAACATGTTTTTGTATGTAATAAGAGGCAAACGGGCATGGCTCACCTGATGTTAAGTTATCACTTCAACGTTCAACATCCGGTGAGCCATGCACCGCCGCCCATGGACACCCGCACTGCCAGAAGGCTGGCAAGTACGTTGCCGGACTTAAAGTACGTTGCGTTTGTTTGAATTGTTTGAACCAAGTCGAATTGGTTTGGAAATACTTCAGTGGACAACTGGTTCCACATGGTCGTGGTGCGAGGCAAAAACTACCAGTTATGGAACGACGGACGTCAAGGCTATACGCATGATATTTTCTGTTCTGCCTTGACGTCCGATAATGAAACACAGCTGTTTAAAATTGCTAAAAGCGTATCAAAGCGACACCCTGGAAACAAGATTTGCCCAAAAACTAACTGTTTTATTATATTGTGCCGATTGATTTCATTTTAGATACGCATCAGAAACGGGGGAACAGACAGTCCTGGAGTCGATGCGTGATTACCTGATAAGCACCATACAGAAGACGTTCGAAGTGGGGTTGCAGCAAGCTGAGTGCTTGTACAGCGAACTACTACAGTGTACGAGAAAGAAGAATCTGGTAACTTATTTTTTACTCAATTATTCACACCCATAGAGGTTCGCCTAACCCAGTGAGGCCACATTGGATGGTAAAATTAATTAAATTAAAGACATTCAAAATATACATGTAGATTGTCCGTCAGCTCAAGGTACATAATGTATATGTCACAGCCAAATAGCTCAATACAAAGAGTTAAACTGTTAATTGAACGGATCATTAAGCGAGTGGGCTGCGATATATATGTTACATGGAGAATATGTTAGGTCCTGAGATATCATATCTATTTTTTGTAAGTAAATTCATCCGTTCTGCAGGGACTAAAACGTAAGTCTACATATGGTTTATTGTATGATCCAGATTGCATTAAAGTACCTACATAGATTAAAATCTATTTGAATCTCACAACAGCGATAGCACTATAACTTCTAAAGATACGAGTGAATTTAATTTTTATTACAAAGCACGTAAGGCATACAATTTCGTGCACCTGTATTGTGGAAATTGCAAACTTTGTTGAGAGGTAATATGAACTTTATTTTGTTCAAATAGAGTTCAATTTTAATTGACGTCGTTTTCGCTAACGTTGCAATCCAAGTTAAATTAGGAGATTCGAAAACAGGTCATCTTTTTCCATTAGATAATCCTTGCAACCCTCTTTCATACGTTTTTACGATAATTGACAGTTCCATTAGGAACCGTCCGATCTCTGATCCCTGTCACAAGGAATACTGTGGGTTAACCGTGACTCTGAACCAGGTCAGGTTAAACCATGGGAATGAAGCGTCTACTTCAAGGTCTTCCTGCGTCGAATAAACCCGATTCTTTAGAACCTTATTGATTTATTGTACGTTCATAAGTGTACATTATGTTACCTATATGAATAAATACATTTCGACTTTTGACTTTTATTGTTAAAAGCTGGCGAACTATCGACACATTGAACATTTGTGCAATAAAAATAAAATATAATATTTAATTTGACCAACACAAACATGACAAACAAGAATTAAAAAATGTGTGTGTACTTATGTACACGCGTTAGAAGTTCTTCCTACACTTGGGTTTAGCAAGAGAGACCGAGTGGTGTTTAATGGGTGCGGTAAGGATAGAATATGAGAACAAAGAGGATTTATACGTAATTGGATGACGTGAAGAAATAAATTTAAATTTTGAATTTTATTGTATATTTTTTATACACATGTTCCATAATTTCTACACATAAAGCAATAACTGAACCCAACCCAATCTCGATCCAGTAATCATTGCGGCTGTAAACTTTCGGGAACTTATAATTTCGCATTTATATAAATTTTTTTTTATTTTTTTATTTTGGTACCTAGTTAACAAATATTTGTTAACTAGCTACCAGTCTGCGTAAATTTCGTGTTTGGCCAGTTTCTGTGACCTTTCTATTATATTTTAATTAATTTATATAAGAACATATCATAAATTACAGTTTCTATTGGTGAAAATCGTAAAAGATTATTATAAAGATGATTATATTAAATAAGGTAACTAGGAAATTGTTTTAATTAATAAATTTGAAACTAACTATTTTTATAACTGAAATGAAAAAATTGTGTCTTTGTAATTTAATTCTGAAGAACGTCGCCTTCATAAATCGAATTAAATACTTCTCTGGTCTGGTGATTGCAGAACTTTAAAGAAATTCTCTATAAAATTCAATGCATCCATAAAAGCATTTAAATAATTTAATTAAATGCTGAATCCTGACTATTCAAGTGTCGTGTTTTAGTTTTATATTTTAATCCGATAATACATCATTGATTTATTTTAAATACGTAAAATTATTTAATTAGCATTTTACGAAAATTATTTTATATCATCTAGAGTTTACCGACCACGATGTTGTATTAGTGGCAAATGAAGAATGAATAAAACATACAGAAAAGAAGAGAAAGTACTACAACAGCTGCATCATCCTGAATAGCTTTATTATTTTCAGATCACGGTCTTCCGTATCCAAGAACGCGCAGAAGGTGGCGAAGTTCAGGAGCTAGATCAGGTGATATTGACGGCTTTGTTCAGAGCCCAACACCTGTCACCAAGTGAGCAGCTGTCTCTTGCTCTTACTTGGAATCGAGTGGACATTGCAAGGTCTGAGATCTTCGTGTACGGACAGGAATGGCCCCGAGGTGGGTTTCTTTATTATTAAACCGTGATTAATCCAGTTGTGATTTTATTTATGTTATATTATCCATAATAAATTTCTAAATTTAGGAGGTGGGGCCGGTCTGCTAATATCAAGGAGAAATGTAAAAAAATAACTTCGGAATATATAAATCAGGCTTTCTACTGTTACAATACTTATTGGTACTAAAGGTTATTTTTTCGTAAATGATGTTACATAATCCCCGTTATTGTAAAAATACCCCAAGATTTATGACACAATTACATTATCTGTAATTTTTTATTATTCTAGTAAATAATATTTTTGTTAACAATGTGTATTTTCAAAATGATCGGCACTTTCTTTTCCGCGTTGACTTTTATCACCACAATATTATATACATATATCGTGGCCTGACATTTGAATTTTACTGTAGGGGTTTTTTACGACACACATTTTGTATTACGACAGTGTGTAGCGTACAATTGTTCTTCCCGCGCGCAATAAAATACTTACTACTGATTATGTTTAATTTCTTACACACTTCGTAACTAGGTGCGGCAACATCGCCCACACCTGAATTAAAAAAAATAAGTAATTGCACATGTCCGCAGCGACGAACAGAGACAAACTGAACTGAACGATTGATTAAATGCAACATTGACTTTGACACATTGACAATTTACAACCTGTACGATGTTCTCTAATTACATAATCTCTGACATATATTAATTTAGTTTATTTAGTACATATTGACACGCTAGTATGCGCCTAGAAATACCTATGATGGATGGAGAAATATTCCCATTACCTACGTATTTCGCTTAATAATGTGTTATAAACAATTGCCCGAATATTGAATTAATCAAAAATATCAAAGGTCTACTAATTACGAGTAAGACTGCATATTATATATTATCAACTTATCATTAGCAATTGGATATTACATTTATTATAAGGCGCTCTAATACTGTACAAAATAGGAGTTCAAGAAAGAAATACACTTGTAGCCAATTACTTTATAGCTCCGGGCATTTGCCAATATTTGGAGTACGTTAATATTTAATATATTAGAGCTGATAATTTTACAAATTATCGCATTAATTAATAGATTTTGCAATATGTACATATTTATTCATGTCATAACAAAAAAATCTCTATAAAAATTATCAAAAAACAAATACATTCGGAGACAGCATTCGGAAGGCGCAACGTCCTGGACAACGGGGTTCTGTGCACCAGATAAAAAGTCTGGTCCCTGTGGCAGTAAAGCATTAATGCTTGCAGTGTTACCTCGCTGTATTGGGATACCTATTCGTTGAGCTAGGAAAGTACCAACTCTGGGGTCACAGTAGGTCCACCAGGCGTCAACTTCAATCTTTAATTAGCGCCTATGCCCTTGAACCCCACAGTCCAAGAGCCTCATTACCCATATTAATTAGATGATTAAAACTTCAAGAATTGCCTAATTAAATTGAATAAGCCATGCCATTTTGAGTAAATGAAAGCTTTTCAAACAGTAGCCACGATCAATTTGAATAAACAAGTACTTGAAACGGTGCTTTGTAAAATCCTTTGTATATTATTCTGTTTTCAATATTCTATGACTGAAATAACCTTCAAAGGGTATATTTTTATGGTTCAACGACCGCTTTCAGGTACTTATTTTTAATAAAACTTCGCAAGAGATTTATTCGGTCAAAATAATCGAATACATTCGAAACATCAATTTAAAATTTCGTTTTTGAAATTCGAATTTAAAATACCTACGATATTTTTCGAAGTAAATTATTATTTTTATTTTAAAAAGTACTGTTTACTTTGATACCATTCTACGTTATGTCTGCAAAATGCCATTATTTTAAATTGGTTTCACGCGAGGTAGGTTCCGAGGAGTTGTTCGGACTAATACCTGCAGCTGAGTTTCACCATCGGATATCGAGACAAAATACGAAATTCCACCCGTTTCACCTCAACCTCCGCCGTTCCACAACTTAGTGGTTAAGTCATTTATTGCCGCGCACCACCACTGCCGTCCACTAAACTATTTCTCAACCAATTCGACTGATCGTTTCCCGGGTCATCGGGCTGCTTTAAATAATAGAAGATTAAATAAAACACTTTTTTTACGGATTATAGTTATGTATTATTGTATTTAAACTTATAATTATTTGGACATAATTTTAAATTTAAACCGACGTTTAAAGCAGTTCCTAAGACCAATCAAAAGTAACACCCCATTGCGAGGATACTCATTATGATGCTTTTAAAAGATTTGGATTATACAGGATCAAGCCTCCAAATTAAATAATAAAATTATAACTTATAAGTATTGAGTATTTTATACTTTTCTATATAGCCTTAAATAGGTAAATTATCAAATTACGTAAGCTACATAAACGCTTACTTGGTTGACTCTGCTAAGGTTTTATATACTTGCAACTAAAGAATATTGTTTTGTTTTACTTTTTCCATTGCTTTTTAATGTACCAGGATATTAATCATAAAATTTTATTCTACTTGATTCTTTTGGTTGAACTAGTGCAATATGTAATCTATACTAATATTATAACGAATACATATTTTTATTTTTGTATAATATATGTATGCTATATTTATTGTTTTAATAAAAAAATCCTGTTTATTGATAGTTATTAGATTGCATTAATTTACGAGCTACGATTGCGTAGGCCTTTGGCCTTCATAGAAACTACGAAACGATATATTATGTTATGAAAGAATAAAGTATTCTTGCCAAATAAGAGGAATTTCAAAATATTAATTTCTTCTAAAAGCGTTTTCAGGTGTCACAAGATCATTATCAGTCTGGTTGAACTATTTATCAACTTGCAAGACAAGTCTCCAGACTCATATTGAGTTATAATGAAGGGCAATAAACCTCAGGTGGTGTGAATGGAGACAAAGGGTGTAAAATATAAAAACTTATTAGAATATTAACGAATTGCTTTTGTCTGGGTGCTGTGAAAGGTAGCAGGACTTAATGAATATTGCAATTTCTAATTTATAAGGGTGTTTGACTTCTTGCTTTTATTATTTAAATTACTATTTACGAAGCAATGTAAAATAACTTTTATGCATATTAGTTTATATATGTTTTATTCCATTCTTTATCTATATCTATGTGATTTATTATTTTATTTAAATTTTCCACAGTGTTTGAATGGAAGTAATCGCTCTAAAGCGATAAAGCCGTCAATTACCCTCCATTCTATTTAATTATTAATTTGTACTGATCTTGAAACGAAATGTAAATAAATATATCTATATGTTAGAAATATAACGTTGAGTTCTTATTTTCCTAATTGCGCACTTAACTCGTAATTTACTTGTCCGTAAATTTTTGCTTTAATTAACAAAATTTTAGTAAATAAGGTTAAACAATGGTTACGGAGTAATTGGTCTACGGCTGAAATGTTCACGCACTTAATGTTTAGGTCCGTAGAATCATATTCTATTATCTTAGCGTAAATTAATCTGTCCTGCTATTTTTGTTCTAGAAATTTCTTAAAATGTGACAAGCGAGGTCAGGCCAGACGTGTAAAACAGTATATTGTTCAGGCTTTGTCTGTATTTTCATAAAAATACAAATTATTTTATTACATATAGGTCATAAATAACGTACGATTTGTAGGGCACGACGTTATCGGGTTTTTTTTCGTAACTGCGCGTTTTTTAAGGCAGTTTTGCCTTCCTTTCTTCTTTTTTTCTTTTTTGGATCCTTCAAGAGCGTACCAATTCTTAAACGGCTGGCAACGCACTCGCCAACTGTCTGGCATTGAGAGTGTCCATGGGCACTAATCAGTTAACACTAATTAGTTATCACTTAACATCAGGTGATCCTTCTACCCGTTTGCCCCCTGGTCTATAAAAAAAAAGTGGCAGGCAGCGGGAATGACTCTCTTGTCGTATCACGTAAAATGCTGGGCTATTTTGAATTCTCATGTAAACTTAATTTTGTTCCAAGAAACATTATTTTAAATGGTCATGTCATTTTAGGTGCACTCGATGAAGCCATGATGCAGGCTCTTGAACACGATAGGTTAGATTTCGTGAAGTTGCTTCTGGAGAATGGAGTGTCGATGAGGAAATTCCTGACCATTCCACGTTTAGAAGAGCTTTATAACACTAAAAGTGGGCCGAGTAATACTCTGCAGTATATTCTGAGGGATGTGAGGCCCCATTTGCCCAGAGGATATGTGTATACTCTTCATGATATTGGGCTGGTCATCAACAAACTCATGGGAGGAGCTTACAGGTGAGATATTGTTTAATTAGCGTTACCGGTTTGCACAAATATGTAATCTTGTATAATTTAGATGATTATTATTTATTCAAAGAATACAATTCGATTAGCAAAGCGCCACTCACGCGATCAATACAGATAATCAACAAAATTTCTATTGAGGTAGACCTATTTGTATGTACACTAGCAGAGTTCACAAGAGTTGCTTGCTATATTGTTAGTTATAAGATTTAGGCATGTAAGTTTATTTTTTTAATGTTTTTATGTAGGATAATTGGTGTGGGTATTATTTTGGCGTTCTATCGAATTAGTAGTAACTGTTAAGGTAGAATAATGTAGTGGAAATAAATAAATAAATGTATCTGACAGTGGAACACACATCGGTTACAATTTTTCCACTCACCATTATTATATTTATAAGAATAATACTTAAAATTAATAACTAATTTCTTTAAAAAAATCTAACAAGGCAATGTTAATTACAACAATCAAAATATTTTTTATCAATGCGTAGATAAAAATTACAAAAACGCGCCAAGCTTTCATCGCTATACGAAACGCTAACTTTTATTGTTCTCGAGAGCTGGCAAAGCTATTTTCTTATGTTTCATTAAAAAAAATATGAAATAAAACAAATATACATAATTTATACTATAAATAATAAAATATACTATAAATAGCAAATTATTTATCAAAAAAATATGTGCTGAACCGAGTAGAAAATAGAAACATATCTTTCGTAGAAACAGCAATTTATTATTAATAGCCGTTCGGCCAGGTAAAAGTCTGTTAAACCTTACCTTGTCATGTACATGTACCGTATATTTTGTCCATCGATAATTCCACAACATTGTGAAGCAAAAAAAGCACTACTAATTATTAAATAAATGGATTGACTACTTGGGACTACTTGGCCGGCTATTTTTACGTTAAGACACCAAGTGAACATTTTGACTTCGACTGAAGTAAAATTCAAATTTGTCAGCCAACAGTATTTGTTATACTTTTATAACAATAAGAGATTTCCTATCCGAAACAGAGATCGATTTTCATTGAAATCTGTTGTAGTCAGCAAGTCAGCATTACAGTAAATTGAATGGGTTCAATGTTATTTTTTGTGATGGAATTTTCATGAGCCCCTGGCGTTGATAGATAGCTTCCCTTTCCGAATGCCATGTTGATAAAAGCCATATATTTTTTTAATACAATTGTCATTTTTATATATTGGTTTACCTCTGTTCAATTGTAGATCCAACTTTATTTAATTACTAATATAAATTTTAAGACTCACATTGCTAGAAGGCTAGCTAGTGTGTTGCCGGCCTTTTATTAATGAAGCTGGTATTATGTTATGTCGAGATATCTTACCCAAATTGTGGATTCTTAAAAAATACATTTTTTTGTCTGTTTAGGTGCTACTACACACGGCGCAAGTTTCGTCCCATTTACGCGAAGGTGATGAACAAGAGTGTGAATGTTCACCGGAATAGTGCTTCCTTCACCCGTCACAATGCTGGTGGGCTTTCGCTCATCACCGGCTTCATGCCTGTCACCACAGAGATGGCGCTATTCGATTATCCATTTAATGAACTTTTGGTAAGAGATGATAAAAGAATTAAAGAAAATATTGCCTTAAAATCAAATTATTGGTTACTTTTATTTTAAACATTGCAGTACCTTTACTTCAATAAAATCATTCGTTCATTAATACATAGCAGGTACAATAAATTTATTCACACCAAGTTCCTTTACTGTAAAATATTCTAGGTTAAAAGCACCTTTCACGTGAATTTCAACATTTAATAGAATGAATAGAGTTATAGTATGGCTCGTACATCAAAGGGAGCGATTGCCAGCTCCAAATGAAATAAAAGTTGGATTGATGTGTCGCTATATCACGAATCCAAACTATAAATCTTTAAGCTAGTTTTCGGGTAGATTTTTTTAGTAGATCATCATAAAATGTGTGTATCATAAAATTGGATGATCGCTTTTGATTAGTGAAGGGTTATGAAAGTTTGTTATTATCAACAAAGCGAGTATCGAATCCTTCACGATTTAGGTTGGGTCTAAATTTAAGTAAAAATGTGCGTACAAAGTATACATGTCAGAAGTGATGCTCCTTTCTAAATTAATTATTAATAAATAAAAAGTCCCAATAGATCGTTATGTACCAGTATATGATCACACGATGTATTCGTATATCAATATTCAAAGTGTTTATTGCACATGACGTTAAGCAACAGAATTGCCATCTAAAATTCTTATATGTAGCTACTAAACGAATACATCAACCAATAGCGTGTATTTTTTCTCGATCTCCCTTTCTCACTCTCTCAATCGTTCTCTCTCTTCTTTTCACGTACCAAACTTTATATATTTATTTTAATTTTCTTTCTTTTTAATCAATTTTTTATTACTTATAAGCATTTATATTTTAATAACCTCTTTGACAATAATTCGACGCTGTGATTTACGATTATCTAGTATCGTCAGGTATTTAAAAAGAATGCAAGATTTTCTGATCACAACAGGTTCTTATATGATATTTGTTAATACAATTATCTGTTTAACAAAATGATAATATTTCTTTAGATGTGGGCAGTATTGACAAAGCGGCACCAGATGGCGTTGCTAATGTGGACGCACGGGGAGGAAGCTCTTGCCAAGTCTCTGGTAGCATGTAAGCTTTACAAGGCCATGGCTCATGAGGCTGCTGAAGACGATATGGAGACGGAAGTGTATGAGGAGCTACGCCATTATGGCAAGGAGTTTGAGACCAAAGGTTTGTAGATATTGTAAGAAAATTCCTAAAAGATGATTGTTCCTGTTTCTGCCTTATGTTTGGTCTAATACATGCAGCTGAGTTTAACTATCGAACGTCAATGCAATAAAAAAACTACCATCCAAATCAACTTGACGTCCGTCGTTCTTGAAAACTGAGTTTTTTTAGGCAGTTTAGGCACCACTACTGCTGTGTGGAACCAGCTACCCACTGAAGTATTTCCGAATCAATTTGATTAGGGTCCTTCTAGAAAAAAGCGTACCAATTCCTGAAAGGCTGTCACCACACTTGCGAGCCTTCTGGCAATGTGAGTGTCCATGCGCAGTGTCATTTAACATCAGGTGAACCTACTGCCGGTTTGCCGCCTACAACATAAAATATTGTAAAATCAAAACTAAAGTTGTCATTACATGACTGTACGTAGTCTTTATCTTTCATATACAAATATCTACTTGTAAATGAGATAGACTAAAGATCAGAGGATGAGATGAGAAAACTTTTAATTACTTATTTCTGTATGACTTCATTTATTGATTGACATTTGAAAATTACTTCTTACGCATGACATTATAGTTGTTTATTTAATCGTTTGAAACATGTCGTGATTATTAAAGCATAAAAAAATTGGTCTGACCAAAGGCCACTCTTTCATAACGCCCGAACCCAATAATTAATCCACAATCTCAGATTGAAAACAATCTGTATATGTACAAAGTATATGTATGAAACAAGGTCCCGCACCACAAGAGTCTGGGATATTGGGAAATTTATTATGCTTATTATGATATCGATTTCTAACATCTTTCCTGATATGAGAAAGTGTTATCTTACGTGTTCCATTTTCGTCCCCAGTATTTCCGCCGTCTCCTTTGCTAAGTCGGTTCATTTGTAGTCGCGAAAGTAAAATAGTTTCTTGCATTAAAATGTCGTTCATATTTAATACGTCGCATGCAAAAATAAAACAACAATAAAATTTAATTGAGAACGTTGAGTCAAAATATCGGTTGCACAACAGTAATTGTGGTCCTAACGAGCAACTCTGCAATTGACCTCGAAACGTGCTCACTAGCGCCACCAATGGCAACTACCGTAAGCTTTATATGTTACCAAAATGTTCTATGAAATTAATTTTCATATGAACTCGGTGTTAATTAAATTTCGTGCGCGTTTAATTACAAAGATGTTTTTGAACTTTAACATAATTATTCTTGATGCTTATAATTATATAAATGTATGCGTTAGATATTACGTTATTCCATCCATAATTTGGTAAAAAATATAAATCCTATTTGATTTTTTTAATGGCGGCCATCTTGTTTTGCGCAAGGTTTGTTGGTTTGGGATTATTACATATAATATGTAATAATGCTTGCACAGGGGTTTTGTTTTAGTTCAAGCAGTTCTACTAGTCACAGATTATTATTATTGATTTTAATAAAATTTACTGTAATTGGTTGTTATATGCTAGTTATAAGTTTCATGTGGTTTCTAGTATATTAGTGGTAAAAATAATTTGTACCTTCTACGAAAATAATTTCCAAGGTGAGATGGTGCTGTGCCAGACTGCACTCTTTACTATATACGAAATTGTTTTTTACAGCACTGGAATTGTTAGATTACTGTTATCGTCAAGACGATGACCAAGCCCAGCAACTCCTTACATGTGAACTCCAGAATTGGTCAGGCCAGACCTGTTTAAGTCTAGCTGTAGCCGCTAATCACAGAGCTCTCCTGGCTCATCCCTGTTCCCAAATAATTCTAGCTGATCTATGGATGGGGGGCCTTCGTACCCGCAAGAACACCAACTTAAAGGTAACTTTAATACATTTTTAATCTCTTTATATTTCCTATTAACGCACAACTTGGCACGTCGTAGTTGTAACATAGGTTATAACGCCGCCGTAACGATATAGATGTCTGTGTGTCATATAGTTTTACAACGGAGTTTGACAGATAATCAAATATGACATTTCATTAAGTGTCACCTCGTTGTAGGACTGTACGGTTTGCATGCAGACGCTGATCACGGTTTTAATTTTGAAACCTTTGTGTTTAAAAAACGATTTTGTCGATGAACTACTCCTTGTTTATTTAAATTTTGATGACTTCATAATTGAATGAATCGAAGCTTTAATTAACAATATACTGTATAACGTCATAGCCTGTATGTAAATTTGATAATACAACCCGTAAAATTATTAGAAAGCTATTCAGAATATCATTAAAATACGATATTAGTTCTCAAAGATAGGTTTAAAATTCAATAGGCCTTTTTAAACACAAAAGTTTTCGGCGTCCCTAGTTTACGTAGCATGTAAAGCTTAAGTGATAGTAGCAGCGTTTAGTTTGCCACATCGGCTTTGTAAAAAGGTAATACTGAGCCTGCTGTGTCCACTCTACATACTCCAACTGGAGTTCAAGTCGAAGGAGGAGCTGCAGCTGATGCCGCAGACTGAGGAGGAGCATTTGGAAAACGAGAGTCTAGAGGATGATAGGAGCACAAGGGACCCGAATGACGCTGAGGTAATTACTGTTCTGTTGCTTACCATTCTGCTTTTGTCGCTGCCTTCCCAATGGATTTGTGATTGTTTATATATGAGTGTAGAGTTTGCAATATCATGGTTCTAGATTCGTGGCGACGTATTAAAAGAAAATGTGATATATTACATTCAGAAATAAAAAACTGTTGCTATTTTATATGATATTTCCGATTGTTAACATATTAAAATAAATAGACCTTTTTCATAGTTAATCTACAATCATAAATCCAAACCCATGTTTCGTATTTAAGGAATTGGTGGATATGTTTATATAATTCGAAGTAGCTAATATATATGTCAAATTTTCATATTAGAGTAATAAAAAAGTCTTATTACTCAGAAGCACACCGTTAGCACAATTGTTCAATGCTTTCCACTGTGTAATAAGACTGATTTATTTTTGTCAATATGAATATTAAATTTGTTTAACATTTAGTAAAAACGTTAATTTAAAACATTTTAATTTGATATGACGTTGAAATGTGATTTAAACACTGATCTGAGGAATTTATGAATAGTTTAACATAAAATCAGATAGACGTTATTAAAATCTGAGTTCATTGCCCGGACTATACTGTGTAGGTCGGGATAAAACGACGAACGCTATCAATAAAGAAGATAATACCTCCGGGACAGTTGGGTAAAGCGGAGAAGACACAGGTGTTTGATATTGACTTTTCGTACAGACACACACATTCTGTAGGAATATCTACGCTTTTTAGTACACAATATCCTATATACTACATAAGTTTTTCTTATTTATTTACGTTTAAAAGTTAAGCTTTTTTCGTTACACTGTGTACTACAAAACTTAATATGAAGACTCGGCTCAATTTATATAATAGCAATGGAAAAAGTAACGTTTTTTGTTTGAAAAAATAGGTAATGCTTGAACAAGAATAATTACTTAGAATAGGTTTGTTAACAAAGACACGTCAAACTGTCAAAAACTGATATTTCAAATTGACGTGTGAGGGCGTAAAGTTCGTGTTTATATACCACCGTATAATTAGGTAAACGATCAAAAATATTCTAATTACCTAAACAAAATAAACAAGATATATAAAGAGCCAATAACTTAGTTTCTTTATTATTCCAAATTACATTATAACATCTGTCTTAATAAATGTACAAACAAATGTGTAAACGTGTGTGTTACATTTGTTTAACTTGTTTACACATACATATAAGTAATAAGAAATAAATATAGCCCTTATGATTCAAGAAGACCATATCTTTCTTCAGTTAAGATAATTATAAACTCAAACCTTTCAACTTCTTAGAAACCTTTTAATAACATATTTATATAACACAAAGCACTCGATATTCAAGCACTCTTTGTCTCTGTGATGTAAGCTATTTGAACTTTACGGCTATTTTATAAGCTTCCTGCTTCCACGAGTTTTACGTGTATATTGGATCTTATTTACACTTTTATTTCAAGTTTATATATATACAAGGAAAATTGAACTATAAAACGCGAGCTTCATAAGGTCCCGGGATAATTCTTGAATAAAAAATGCCCTTTTGAATAATATACTATATAAGGGGAGCACACAATTGTTGCTTTTATTTATAACAGAACCCAACTCCGTATAAACTATTTAAGAAGCACCTTTAATTAAATGTTTCATTGAGTTATCGAAAAGTGACGTCAAATGGAACGTCAAATTTCAGTTGCGACAGAACTAATGACGTAACTTATGTTGTTAACTTACGCACACACGTAGAATAAATACTATTTCAGCTAAAAACTTTTTGGGTTTAAATAAATACACACATCCATGGATTTACTTCATTGTTAACTCATGTCTACGAGAGTTGGTCAGACCAGTTTAACAAGTGAATTACGTAGCGCTGCGTAGCAATCAAATAGGGCAGTCAAAACATTACTTCGGAGCTTCGACTACTACGTTTGTCTCTGATTATTTATCACCTAGTTTATTCTTGAGAAAAAAGAAGAAAAATCAATGCTTGTTCCGTGGAAATTTATTTATTTAATTATATGACAAAACACTAAGACAATACAGAAAGCCAAAACAGATTATATAAATAAACAATATATGAAATAGAAAACAAGCAAGTACATATAAAAACCTAAAGTAAACTGAAATTTAAAATTTGTTAAGAAGCAACTGTTGTTTAGAAACAACAAATAATACTTAGAATTTAAAATTACTATTTAAACAAAATCAGAGTCTTCACGCTTCTTGGTATCTTTTTTGAAATTGCTCACAATTAAATATGTAAAATAATTTAATAACCAAAAGCCAGTAAATGTAAGCATAAATCTTCCGAAACCTCAGTGTTTTACAGCGCCATTAAAATGAGGTAGAATTAATTAAATAAAGTTTTACATTGTTGAATTTGCTCAGGCCTTAAACAAACGGGAATATTATAATAATTTGTCACAATTTACTTGCCTTAACAGAGTAATTTTACTACACATTATATTATCTATACTAAAACAGAGACACATTAAAGTCATATTTGACCATATTGATAATATTCAATGATATCAAAAAAGAAATACATCGAATGCTGCTTTTTTTACATAGATAATAGGAACATAGGAACGGAAGAGAAGAACTGGCAATAAACTCTCCGCCACACTTTTTAATCACACTCCCTAATATGCTAAGTTTTTCTATAGATAATTTAAATAAACAATATATATTCTTATCTTTCGTACGAAAATTAACTTAACTCCTAAAATTCAACAAGAAATCTAATAAATTAGTTAAACTTCACCGTAAGTTCAAAACGGTTGTGCATTCAGTATTTAAACCACCAATTACCCAAGTTCCAAAGACGTTAGTTCCATTCACTTTATCTTTTAACTTCATTTTGCTTCTTATCACTTCAAACATTCTGCCTTGTATATTCTAACATTAATATAATTGTTAAATTGCTTTTGTCAAATCGTTTAAACTACAGCTGTGTTTTGACATATGAATATATGCGCGCTATTAAGAGATGAAAACAGATGACCGAAGACCGCTCAATACTCAGTTCTTTTTTGTCAGTGTCATCTGTCAAAACAGTGTGCTGTATTGCATGTTCCGTTTTTTAATCAGCTTTCACTGTGCTCTATCTATTTAAATTTCGAAGCTAATTTTATTTTGACTCTCTGGATGTCTTGGTAACGTTTATACGTATTTCTCTAAACTCAAGCAGGCGTTGATTGGCTCAGGGGCCGAATGCGAGACCCGTGTAGATCAGAATGGGAAAGTTGGTAAAATAGGCTGGGAACTGTCATACAGAGAGCTTCCTGAATATCACGCGCCTGAAGACAAAAGAATGAGACCTCTGCGACTTAGGAAGAAAATCTATGAGTTTTTTACGGCGCCGATTACAAAGTTCTGGGCGGATTCGGTAAGCGTTATTTTTAATAATATATCTCATACTAGATTATCTTCTGTATCAAGTTACGAGGCTGGTAATAATACGGATGAATCTCTAAATTGTGATTTGTTCTTTGCATTCAGATCTTTAAAGAAAGGTGAAGTATCATCGATTTCTGACAACTCGTACCTTGCAAAGTGTAAACAAGCATTTACAACGTAACTAAATATAATAAGTTATATTTTTTGTATAATTATTTAATCATTGATGGTATTTGTTTTCAGTTACTCTGTTTAAATGAATATTTAATTAACAATATCTAACCGGAAATGAAAATATAAATGGCATTAACTTCCGATCTTAGCCAAGCATTTATTTTTAATAAACCTTTCAGATGATTAATACTTCATTACGTTCTTTAAGAGTTTGAAATTAATTACAATACCGTGTTTCCGAACATTGTATTGAATGTTTGATTAGAAAAGTTTTGTTAGAAATTTAATTTCTTTTGAAAAATATCACAGTATATGAATTTATTTTCCAAGTACATACACTATTATTATAATTTGTATAAAATATTAATTTTTCAGTTAAGATTCTTTTATAAATAGCTATTTTTTTCAGATCGCATACATATTGTTCCTACTGATGTTTACATATACAGTATTAGTCAAGATGAGTCACACGCCATCTTGGCCTGAAATTTATTCTATTTGTTATATTATAACGTTCTTATGTGAGAAAATTAGGGAAATTATTACGTCCGAACCTGTTGCTATTAGGTAAGAAAACACTATTTTAAATGGCTATATTTGTTATTAAGGTTTACACAAAGGCATTCTACTAGATTAATTGTATCATAACACTTTTACGCTATGCGATTGCAATTTTTTTAGGTAATATTTCATTTTCAAGTAATATAATTATCATTTATTCCATAGATCTAGCGTAAATATTCATTAGCCGAGTCTTAAACTTGAACACAATTTTAAATAAACACAATACCTATGGCTATATGAGATACTTCTACGGCGTAGGACCCTGCTACGGTTTCCCTGCTACAATGAAACTAAAAATTGCTTGATTGTAAAAATTAATCTTGTATAACCAGTTCGAATCAAATCTTAGTTTTTTTTTTTAAGACTAGGGGGCAATCGGGCAGGAGGCTCATCTGATGTTAAGTGATACTGCCGCCCATGGACACTCAATGCCAGAGAGCTCGCGATGATAACTAGTCAAACGGGAATGTAGCCATAGATAAGTTCAAAGGTTGTAATTGGCACTTGTGAGCATTCCAGCAAGATGAGTGTCTATTGCGGTATCATAAAGAACTAGTTCTTCGTGATATAATGAATAATAATTTCATTTCTATGTAGATCGATATCAATAAAAATAAAAAATAACTACCATCTTATTCAATAAACTTGTAGTTTAATTGGCCTCTTAAGTAGTCTTTCATGTCTTTATTCAACATTGTGTCTGCTCTGATGAGAAGCGACAGTATTAGAATCAGTACTTTATATAAAACGTTGCTATTTAATTATTTATTTTTATTAATGGGGGGATTCGTTTTACAAAATTAAATTACACTTTTTTACGGATTATTGTTATGTCACCGTAACCACGCACGCTGTAAAGCATGCGAAACGTCGGTTAAATTTAAAATTATGTTCAAATAATTATAAGTTTAAATACAATAATACATAATAAAAGACAATACTAAATTAAATTACGTAAATTTTTATATACGATTAGTACCTACTACCAGCTTACTTGCAGAATGAGTAAAATGTGACAGTGGATTTGATACTACAATTTTATTGATAGATTTCATTATTTAAATATTTTCGTGCTACACACTGTATATCGAATGTTATTAATAAAGGGTTCCATGTTTCATAGCTTATTACTCATTTAATCGACATTTTAACAGACAATATAAAGCTTACAAATTTACATTTTGTAAGCGCGTTTTAAATTACATCTAGCGCCATCTAGTATACTATATATTCAACAGAGGACTTTTACTGTTTTAGACATAAGTTCAGTGTATGGGCTTGGAACATGTGGAATACATATGACGCTGGTTTTATAATATTCTTCCTCGTGGGCCTCACTCTGCGCCTACGACCCAGCTCTATGGACGTTGGCCGAGTCATATATTGTGTAGATATTATTTATTGGTATTTAAGGATATTGAATATTTTGGGTGTTAATAAGTATTTAGGTAAGTGATTTACTACACATTATTTTTAGGTAATTTAAACCGAAATCAACTAGACTTAACACACATTACAAATGTGTGTTAACCACAGTGTACTCCAATATTAAGAAGGACGCCGGGTAGTGATATATATTACAGAGATTTCTGATTGTAAACGTTGTATAAAATTATTTTTTCTAAATCTATGTAGATTCTATATTTATTACTTAGGCCTCAGATTGCTGACTCTGTTTCATGATCAGTTGTCATTAGCAAGTAGGTGAGCCTTCAGTGCCTGACACAAGTCAGTGAATGTTAAATGCGTTCATAGAAAGAAAGTCCATTGGTGCACAGTCAGGGATCGAACCTACGGTCTCAGAGAGAGAGAGAGCCGCTAGGCTAACACTGCTTACCTTGCTCTACATTCAAAATATCAGTAGTAATTGCTACGATCCGATGATTGTTGTTAAAAAAAACTACCAACAACATTCAAGCATCGTAGATTTTACGAATGTTGTGTAAAAATAAGTTGTATATCGTGCGTCTAATTTAAAAGGATTTACTCAATTTCTTTCAAAAACCTTCCAATTTGTTGGTTGCTAAGATGTTATGTCCTTGCTAATGTTTATTTAAACAAAAAATGAACCAAAATGCACAGATTGATTACGGCTTTATAGAGAAATAAACTAAGCTTTTTATCGTTTAAAATGCTTTTAAGACACTGAAACAAGCTTCACTTTAATCCTTTTGCGGTTTTTAAATCACAGAATGGAAAAAGTGCAATCCGATTGTCTGACTATATTGTTTACTCTTGGGAAATTTAAACACTGCATGCAAATTTATTATGAAAAAAATTAAAATCTATTTTTCTTATTGATATCTGCACAGTCATAACTTGATTAATAGATTCAATTACACTGTACTAGAACACCTAGATGTCACTTTGACATCACCGGAACAAATATTAAATAAGCAAATTTTACTCAAATAAAATTCCTACTCTATGATTATTTTTCATTATATTTTGATCATTCCCAGTAGAAGTGGTTATTATTAGGAATCGAACAAGGACTATTATATAATATACTCGTTCTATTTCACTACATATATCCAATTTTCTATACTGAGGTTTTACTGAGGTTCCTTTTCGTGTGAGCCTAAATTTTTTTAAATCTATTTTGACTATGTTTCTTAATAGACAAGTAGAAACATCTTCTTTGCCTGACACACAACGTCGATTTCTTACTTAGTCTAAAACTATTATAATACTAGTCACGTAATGGAATATTAAATATGGCCAAGAAAGGTGCACAGCCCTGGGTCGAACCTACACCAGGGATGAGAGTAAACTAACTTTTTATGTGTATATTTGTTGACAGGTCCTCTAGTCACAATGATGGGAAAAATGGTTAAGAATATGATATACTTCGTGGTGCTATTACTAGTCGTATTGATGTCATTTGGAGTGGCAAGACAAGCTATTTTATATCCAGATAAAGAAGCCAGTTGGTATTTAATCAGAGAAGTAAGTACTTTGTTCAGATATTTTGAATTGCAGCAGAGTGTTGCGCGGACGTTAAAACATGTTATAATATGCTGATAATTAATTTTAAAAAAGGTTTTAAATAGAACTGCATTAATTTCAAATACGAGAAACTTTACTGAAAAACTATTAGATTTTATACACAAATATCTGGTTACTGAAACGCGACGCATTGAATGAATATTTCCATAAAGCTATGACAATTAATTGAAATTCTCAACCGCCTGTGGCAGTTTCATATAGTCATGGATTTTATCGTTGATTATCGCTGTGTATTAAATTTCCCAATGTGTGGATTCTGAGACAGCCAAACAAATACAAAAATATACAAACACATATATACACATACAAACGCACAAAACACATTCAAAATACGCTAGCTGTTTTGCCATGATTCTGAAATTACTGAAAGTAACACAGATACAACGCACGCATATAACCACTCTCAGCTACGCATACTTAACGTCATAAACAACTTGTATTTGGTTAGTTTTAACACTAAATCTACTTTTTCTCAATATTGTGCTTTAAACATGTACATTGTACACGTAACCACAGACTACTAAAAGACTAACTAGCGATAGACGAACTTTGCTAGAACGACTCACGAATTAAGTTTTTATTTATTAATTTAGATTTTTTATCAATATACCATATAAATTAGAATTATAGTATATAGTTCTTTGAAAATTGTTTTATCTAAAAAATATAAAATTATGCAGTTAAGTTATGTGCAGCATTAAATAATCAAAGTTGGAATTATATTTAAACAAGAGATATGAACCACGCGCGCTTTCTTGATTTTCTCCACGACCTATTAGCGGAAATTATTGTGCAATAAAACGTGCTTTGTATGAGTTAAATCTTGTAATTATAACTTAACTTTAACGATCTTTCGCAAAACTCTACTGCATTTTCGTGATAGTTATAATTCCTAAATTGTTCATATTTTATGCAATTCTATTGGTTTGGTTTAAAATAAAACCTACAACTGATCTGGAGTTTACATATTATATGAACAAATATATGTACTTAGTTTTTTATTGCAAATCCCCGGAACGAATTTTTAAATGTCTTTATTGAAATAACAAAAACTGCTGTCTATTTTTACGAAAAATTTCGTAATTCTGTATTTGACAATAAACCTCTTTTGACAACTAGATGGTGACATTTGTTATTCAAATATCGAAATGCAAGTTCTGTGTGACTAACTTAACGGCTTTACAGGACCATATTACTAACAATTGCAGGTATTCTTCCAACCATACTTCATGTTGTACGGAGAAGTGTTCGCCGAACAAATGGCGCCACCTTGCGGCCTGCCAGGCCTAGAGGATTGCCGAGTGGGCCATTGGGTCCCACCTCTAGTCATGAGCATTTACCTCTTGATTGCAAACATTCTCCTTGTCAATCTGCTCATAGCCGTCTTCAATAACATTTTTATTGAAGTCAATGGCGTCTCGCACCAGGTTTTGGTTATGTTATTCTGTAGTCGATGTTGCAAGATTTTAATTACGCGCAGTGTAGTTTAGTATTCGCTGTAGCAACATTGGTTGTACTAGCCACTTGACGTTGTCATATTACCGTAACAAAAGAACGTGTTTTGGCTATTACAATCAATACATCATCTCTCTCGCACCTTCCCATTACTTTTGCTCTTCTTAGTTCTTATTTAAGTTAATTTAATTTTCAGTTTAATTTAGCATGTTTTCATTGCTTATTTTGTAGATATTCTTCCAACCCTACTTCATGTTGTATGGCGAGGTATTCGCTCCCGACATTGATCCTCCTTGCGGTATGGATGTCGGTGACAGCAAGTGTGTCACTGGCCGGTGGATCACTCCAATTGCGATGACCATCTACCTTCTCGTCGCAAACATCTTACTCATAAACCTCCTTATAGCAGTGTTCAATAATATATTTAATGAAGTCAATGAAGTCTCGCACCAGGTTTATTTTTGCTTTTATTTTATCCCATTTGCTTCTGAACGTTTTTAAGATCATGTGAGATGCTCGTATACGTGACTCGATTCAGAAAATTAACTTTGAAGATATAAACGGTTTTACGACAAAGAGCAATTATTTTAAGACCTTTATTCGTACCGACATTGATTGACCATACCTTAATCAGCATTTAAATATGTTTTTCAACAGTATAAGTTCAGTGACTTATTTGAAATTAATAAAGCCAGGTTCTCTTTAGCTTTCGTATAAATTTTGGTGATTTTTAAACCCTTTTATTAATATTGCCACAAAATATTTGTTATAATTTAATTTGTATATAGAGCGTAGTTTTTGACATAAAATTATATACAATATTTTGATCGCGGACTCAGAGAAAACGACTGAGTAATTATTTTTGTGTTCATTATAATTATTCTACACTGTATAAAACCTCTCAATATTTTCTGATCGTGTCACGATACTCATGACAAATGACATATTACATTTGACAAATGAGAGTAACGTTCAGAAATAAACACATGCATGATTACTATAATGCTTTTACGTAAAACCATGTTAATACGTTGAAATGTCGAGTTTTTGTTGTACCGTTGCCTTTCATTGAATAAATAATAAGCATCGTTTCTTGAATGTTTAATCGCCGACGGAGCAAGCTTTTTATAAGCTGCCCCAAATTTTGTAACATCTGGTTTTCTTTGTTATAATACTTGTAAATGCGAATTTAACTAGGCCAGTATTTAGGAAACATTATAATAAAATAATCATTATGCAATGTATTTTTTTAATACACAATTAAAAGCAAAAGATACTGGACGGATTTAGATAAGGTTTATGGCAATCTGTGGTAAGTAGTTGCAGTCGTGTGAATCCAGAATCAGACACGAAATAGTAAATTATCAAACTTTGTCTGTCGGCTGATCTTGATCAACAAATATGTGTTTTTACTCGCCGAGTTGTGTATTACAAAGCTTTATACATGAAGTAAAGAATTACTGTACTTCTTTAAAAATAGGCCAAAACTATTTTTTTATATTTTATTTTATGAGTCGAGTAATGATTTTTAGAAATTTTTAAAAAGCCGGCAACGCATTTGTCTCCATTGGCGGCTGTATTACTTAACGTCAGATGAGCCTTCTGCCCGGTTGTCACCTTAATTTAAAAAAATGCTTTTTTGATGCATATTTATTGTATTCACAAGACAATCATACCGTATAATTATGTCTAGGTGTGGATGTTCCAAAGATTCACAGTGGTAATGGAGTACGAGCAGAAGCCGGTACTACCACCTCCACTGATAACGTTCTGCCATATTTACGCGACTTGCAAGTGGGTCACAAGGAATGTGTCACACAAGAGGTTTCAGTATGACAACGGACTGAAGCTGTTCCTGGAAAAAGAGGACATGGAGAGGCTATATGACTTTGAGGAGGAGTGTGTTGAAGGCTATTTTAGGGAACAAGTAAGTAATTAGTTAATCGTAATGAAAGCACGAATGTGGCGAAATTATTATTGTTTTTTTCGATTATTTAGATTTTTTTAGATGAAATAACAGAAATATATAAAAAATAATAAAAGCAATTATAAACTATGAAGGTGCATATACTTTTCCATTATGTGTTTGTGAAGTTTAGCAGTTATTGAATAACTAATTTAATTATATTGCGCCACGAAGTAGAAATTTATTTTTAATTGTTATATATACACCACGGATACTAGTAAGAGTACTTATCTGGTTAACCATGACACAGGGACTAGCGTTTGTACGATTAGCTCTCGACCTCACAATTTTAGATAAACTATAAAATTTGTACGTACCTTTTACGGAACGCAGTAAAATTTGATAAAAGTAACCAAAATATTTAATTTTTAGGAAATAAAATTATCCAACTCTTTAGAAGAGAGAGTTAGAAATACTACGGACAGAGTAGAGCATATCACGACCAAAATGGAAGACTTAAATCAAAAAGCTAATTGCCAAATACAATCAGTCCAGGTAAATAAAGTAAAAACAATATGTAATGATTAATATTAAGATATATTAATGTAAGTGTATTAAAATATCTTCGATCTTTAATTTCTATTTCTGTTGGATGCGTGACCACACATAGAATTAGATTTAATTCCCTAATAGTATTTCAATTTACCATTTTATTTCAACTATTATCTTTAAAATCTAAAGAGCTTAATATATATTCTGCTAACATTAGATTCTAAGTACCTAATAAAATTAACTAGACGTTCATAAATCAAAGTATTATAAAATTCCAGAGCGTAGAGTTTAGGTTAAGGAAGCTAGAAGACGTGGCGGAACAGACAATGAATCACTTAGCGGTGATACATCGTTTCATGGCGACACATCCCTCCCTCGTCAATCGCGGCTCCACTGACACCCTGGGACCGCCCCCGCCCACCTTCCAAGCCTGCGGAGCTAGGCTGAGAACCGCCAGCGACCGGTCTGAGGTGAGTTAACACTCTTACAGGTACATAAACATCAACGAGAATGTGAATAAAATTCTCGTTTATGCGTACAGGAGCAACTGCTGTTTCCCAGATGATTTTTCTGTGCAGGAAAGTTGGTCTGAAACATCCTTCAAATATATATTGTTTAAATATTGTTAAACAAAAAACCACGCAACGTACATCCCAGTATGTTAAGCACCCACAGCTATGTAATTTATAAGACTTACCTAAACAAACAAAGTCGCAGGCTTCAGCTAGTCAATTTAATATCAATGCGGAATTTACTGAAACGGTTCTAAAATAAACTTATCAGAGTGCTCAGGCTGTACAGGACGTATCGGGATCCCATAAACAAGTCCACCTTTATGTGTGATGTATAGTTTGAATTATAAGGTCTAAAACGCGTGAACACAATTCCTAAATTGACCATTTCATTCGTAAAGTTCTTTGTAAGATGATCTGACAAAAGCGAAATCTTAAAGACTTCAGATGTGGAATAACATTATGCCTGTCCTATGTATGTCCTATGTATATATGTATTTCTGGGACAAAAGATTCTATTTTTTAACAACATGATTAAAAAAAAATATTTTATGCAATATATTGCACGATTTCGTTGGACTGAAATAATGCAAGACACATTAGAAGTTTAAGAAACTAAATTAATGATCTGCGTATAGAAATGTCACCTTGACATAATCGTTCTATCACGTAAACATTGACAATGACATTTGACAGTTACGAGTGGGTATAGCATGACAGGCATTAATATATATCGCGCGATATTATCACGTATTGTGTATTGTTTATCAGAAGTTGTATTTGTCCATTGTAACCAGTGTCGTTTTATTTAACAATGTACTTTTATTTGCTGTGTCGGCATGTTCATTAACCAAACTTTGATTTTATCCATTTGTTCATGTTTGCTTTAGCTAACTTCTGGTGTTTCCAAAAGTTCTGTTTTTGCTTTATTTGTATTGTGATTCGTAAACTTCCAAAAAAACAATGTGAAAATTTTCCCGCTAAAATTAAGTCAGAAAACTGAAGCTAGAAGCAGTTGAAAGTTATATAAAAAATACATATCTTAGTTTCGATTTGTAAACTGTGTAAAAGTGATATAGAACCTGATAATTTTCGTTATTATTAATATACCTAACAAAATATATAGTGCGTTAGAATTATTTCCATAAAGCATAGCTTTTGGGTAAATTTTCGCGCCATTTTGACTTTCGAATGCAATGAATCACAATTCAAATTGAGTGGATGTGGCATCGTTGTGGCCGGGCAGGTGCTGTCTGACAGTGACACGGGCGCAGCGCGCTTCATCGTCCGTCCCGTACAGGAGGAAGACGAGGTCTCGCAGCCCTCCGACGTAAGCACCCATTGATCCATTCATTGCTATTTATTTTGCAATAAAAATCACTTCGCAACAACTTTATTATTTATTTTTGGTTCGTTTATAAAGTATATAATAATATCGTCTAATTAGACGAAACATTAATAAAGCTACAACGTACTTTTATTTGCAAAATATAACGGCTTTTTACGCATCACAAATAAAATACAGTTTTGTATTGTATTACAAAAATAAACTGTCTAAAAATAATTCAGTATAAAGCTAATAAAAACTGTATTTTATGTTATAGATTCAGTTTACCCGCTTAACTTTCATCTTTAGACAGCTTTATGTTAAATCCATTTTGGATGTGACATCCCTCCTATCTTTGCGAACCCTCGATTTCAATATTCAAAATACTTGTTGTGTCGAGTCGTAGAACTTACGACTTTTCTTATGATACATATCATTAGAAAAATGTATAATAAATGTTACAAGTAGTATATATGTTGTATATTGGGTATAGAATCCGAGAGTTTAATAACGCTGATTTCATTTCCGTTTTACATTTTCCTCTGTTACAATAATTAATTAATTATACACATACTAGTTATTTAAATTATAAGAAAGTAATCTATTTGGTTCTAAATGCAAAATTTTACAGGATGAACTTCCGCAATCCGGGCCGGAAGTTGTCGCTGAGAAGGAACCGGAACCGGATTCTATATCCACCTCTTCCGGCGCAAGCGTTGCGGGGCCTGACGTGACAGTTGTCAAACCAACGGTCATTACTCCAGCACGTCAACGGTCATCTGACAGCAACAGAACAGAACCCAGTGATGATAAGAAAGGTGCTTTGTTTTTTTGCAAATTATTAATCTAAAGATGCTTACGAACTTTAGATTACGAAATCTCAAATCTCTTTTATTTTTGATATTAATACATGAATATCTTTGTATGATAATGCTACATTTATACATGTTATAAAAAACTTTAAATTTACAAAATAAGATTTACAGTCAAATTACTATAATATTTTGACTATAATACAGTGAATGAATAAAATATTTCTAATGTGTAGTGCCATCATCAAATGATGACGCCTTCTTACCGGAAGTGCGTGAAATTCCGCCGGATAACAACACCCTTCGTCCGCGGACCACTTCCGCTGGTACACGCCGCACTGCAAACGCTCGACGGTACGTATTTTTCTATAAATCTATTGCCAATATTTATGCTGGAAATACAGTTGAATCAGAAAGTAAGGGAAGTTCTCTCCCAGGCTATTAAGTCACATTAAAAAAACGTTCAATTATAATTTGTAATTACCGTAAGAATGTTTAGCAAATATTGACATCTAAAAATGTTTTTGAAACGTCTAAAAAAATCAAGAACCTTAAAAACTTTAATACAGTAGAACCCCTATAACTTCAAGAGAAACGAGTCAAATAAATAAGAAAAAAAAAATATTAAATAAAATGGTGGCCAAAAAAAATGGTGCTCAAGCCTGAGGGACGGAAACAATATTTTTTTTCTTGTTGATATTTCGACTTATCGAAGTTCGCCTTAAAAAGGTTCTACTGTATTACTACTACGGACTAAGTATTATTAGTAGAGCGAATCTAAGCAATGAAGCGAGTATGGTTAAGGTTGTAAATGTCAATAATACGTGAAATCCGAAAACACTTTACCGAGATAGAGAACTATCACCTGACATTAGATGCCGCTACAAAAGGGTAGAGTCACGCCGCAGGTCAATTCATATCATGTAGTTAGCATGTCTTAATTCATCACCCAATTGGCTATCATTGAACTAAATTCGACATCACCAATTGTTTTAAATTTTAATTTCTGTTTACTTGCATCTGTTAGGAGACGGTTGTGGAAACAGTAAGTGACGGTTATTATGCAGTTGGCTTAGCTTTTAGATGTAGTTTGAGTCAATGTTCTAAAACACTAGCTTTAACCTGCTCATTTATTACTTACACTGCACTAAGATGTTAACACTTACAGCGACATTAAACCGAGGTTGACGGGTTTTTGTTGTAACGTAAATCTCTTTGGAAGTTTAATCTTTTTCTATAACACTCTCTTCTTCCATCTTTTTCATTTTAAACTTTTGTATATATTTCTTGATTCAGAGGTAAGAATTTTACCAGAATGTATCATACATAATTCATTAAAATTTTACATGCAACGTCATGACAATTGCATAATTAGAATATTTTAATTCGTTAAATCTAAATTGAATATCAAATGTAATTATCACATTGAGCTTCAATTATTACCAAATCCACAACAAACACAGTGATCGTAATGCAATTATGTGCAAATATTAAACGTGGTGGTAATTCGCAGACGATCTGAGGGTGGAAATGATTGCGGAATGGGAGGCCCCCATTCCTCTCATCATCTGGCACCCAGAAGGCAACACAGCCAGACCCATTCTGAGCCAGACAATTCTGCAGTAGATGCCGGATCAGTACACAATTCTTTAACAGGTAATAGATATGTTACCCTACGACATTGTATAATAACAAATCTAAATCATGTAAATAAAAATTCCTTAAATAAGACATAGATAATTACATAACACGTACCTAACTGAAAATTTTTAATTTTTCTAAAATATAAAAACTTCACCTACACCACTGATAATTTTAGTACATATGTACATGTTGTATTATGAATGAAATTTCGGATCAAGCAGGTCGTCAGTCAGGCTGGGAGGCAAATGGGGCAACCGGGGCACCGTCAACTAGATCCCGTGTGGGTGGAGCCCCACGCTCCCTTCTTCTTGCAATGCACGAATACACCAGCATCACAGACGAATTAGAAACCGTGTATGGACTGTTCTCACCACCGCATACACCAAGGTAGGCTCAAATCTTAAACAATGTTTAATCTGTTCAAGATATAAGTGTAATGAGTTGTAGTTTACTCGTGATACCTCAAAACTTGATAAACAAATTACGATCGTCTGGCTTAAAGGTCAAATAGTCAAGTCACAATCGAACTCAAACTCGAAAATATTCAGATAGGTAAACATGTACACTTATGAACGTTAAAAAAACAAATTAAATTAATTATAAATTTACATTTATAACCAGTTCGCAAGCTAAGGGCGTAGAGTGGTTTAGAAGAACTGGCAAGAATGGCATTATTTAATAAAATAGAATCTCTAACTAAAAAGCAGTTCGTTAATTGGACATCAAACTTGTTTACCACTGGGTAAGATATATTTGTGTGCTTGTAATTTTGACTTCCCAATTCCTATGAAAAATGGAGCAAAATAGTGACGGAATGGTATTCTAGAGACGGAAAACGAAGAAGGGAACGACCACGCAAAAGATGCGAGGACGAACTGAAACTAACAGCAGGCTACAACTGGAGAAGAGTCGCAAAAGATAGAGAACAGTGGAAAGGGTTAGATTAGGCCATTGTTACGAGGCACACTACATACTGGAGTGAAAATATATAAAGTGACTTTGGTAGAGTTTTCGTGATTAAAAGGCTATATTATTATTATAATTTTTTCTATGGTAATTTGAATATGTTAAATAAGGATAGATTTTGTTTATGTTAGTTTATTCTCTCTGCATAATTTCCATTAAAAGAATGTTTCACTGAGTTTTAAATGACTCTCCATAACTAGAGACAAACCCTAGCTTTCGCGAACGGTTCTGTTTATTTCTATTTTCAAACAGACTGAATACACATATTAATTTATACCTAGATACTAAATATACTAATTAATTACTAGTAAAAACACACATTTAAAATAAAATAAATAAGGAGTAAACTGTCTTTAATGATCACAATTTATGTTTGAAATTAAAAACGTCCAGATATTCCTGTCTGCTTTACATAATATTTACTGTAATGTAGCATTAGTATTTTCTTCTAAAAAGGCTCCAATGTATACTGGTATATCAGTTTGTATATAATAAAGTTAGGTGCATAACGGTGCGGTCAGCTTAACTTAATGGTCGTTCTGAGTGACTAATTACGTCTCGGTGTAATGTACAGTATTACTGTACTTTACATACAGTGCACCTAATATCGCTGTCAAACTTTAAGCCAGAACATTGTCAGGAGTAGTATTTATAAAACAAGTAACGTCGGTGACACTCAAAAAATAAATAAATAAAATGTGTTATTAATTGTTTGGAGGTATAACAATTTCAGCTACGTCATAATCTTTGCTCTGTGTTGGGTAACAACCTTATTCTGTCGTGTGTTATCCAAACAAAGGCAGTGACGAAGTATGATCGAAGTATGGAATGCAGTGGTATCATTCTGTGAGCAAGTTATACTACAGAAAGAGACAAGAGGGGTAGTAGCTCCAGGACGAATCCTGGAAAAGGTGATGAAATATCCTGAAAAGGTAATCCTGGAAGATGTGGAGTTAATGATGTTGTTGGTTGATGTGTATGCCCTGGTAGAACGCCAGAACGCCCCCTTAGGTTTATGTAACGCGGCCTTGGAGGAAGTACTCGAGGTATTAGTGGGTATTGCTCACCCAATGAATACCACAGATTCTGGTATGGGTCCCACATACCCATGCAACTTTCTGGGGCAAGGAATGCGCAAATGCTTTTCCATCTCAATGCATCAATCTCGTCTTTACGTCTGTGTGTTATATAACCACACATTTAAATAAATATGGTAAAAAGATTTTGTCAAGTAGTAGCCAAAGTAGGTTCAGACGTAATCACTATTTCGATATCTTCAAAATCTACATTGATTCTAGACATTCACTGATACATATTTTACTTTAGAACTCCAATAGCAACGCGCCTGCTCTCGCCCGCCCGCCCCACGTCACCATCAGTTCGCCGGCGACACGCCAGTGAGATGTCCAATCCAGAGTTCGCCCTCTTCATGGAGAAGGAGCATCTACGTGGTGCTGAGGAAGATGACTACAACATCATGGAGAATCTGATACAGCGTCGGTGAGTGATGAAGGAAATTATTGTATTCTAATCTTAGAAAGAATTAGAACTTGGTGAAAATGCTGTGGTGTTGTTAGATTTGAACTTCCTACATCTTCTTGCTTACTCCACTGGTCTGACAGAGTTTTAATTATAATTATTATTCTCCGCACAGATGTCGGGAATTTATAATTAATTATATTAAACATAATTAAAATATTAATGACAGCATATCAGTTTGGCCCAGAGCTGTTACTAGCGGTTTTATTAAATATTGTATATTGTTACGAGTTATTTAAATAAATAGTTGAGTTCACTTGATTTTTGTTCCGCGATACACTATCGTCCATCTAGCTCTTGCGAACTTATGGCATACGTTTGTTTCACTTGTCATTATACGTAAAGCGTGCGTGTGCGCGCTCTTAAGGAGATTACTTCTTAATCGAATTGGTAAGTAAAATATTGATTTATCCGAGCCTATTTGTAAAAGAAATATATTGTCATTACAATGGAATTGACACATCAATGTAGGTTGTTTTACCATAAATTGATTTATAATTGTATCATGCCACGCAACGCGAAATTACTGACTGAAATTGCCATTAACATATAAATGTCGCTTCACAAGCTATCAAATTATTCGTTAACGATTTGGCTTCGTATATTTAATTCTAGCCAGTGTGATAACAATATAAAGCATATATTATATATTAAATCACCCATCGGCATATCTCAGCATAGTCCGCAAATATATTACTGTTTTACTTAAGTAAAACATCGTGAGGAAACCGGCTATTTAAATAATCGATGTTTGCAAGACATAAAACAGACCCAAAAATGTACTCCCCCCACTCCATATTGCAGTCACGGAATTTCATCCACAGATAAATAAGCTATCTAAACTGTTTCACTAAAGTCATTTGAACTAAAACAAACATAAAACATTTGTAAGTAACATCTGGACCGTAGCCTAGAAATGGAGTCTGTCCTGGGCAGATTCGAGGAAGAGGAGGCCGGTGGGGAGGCGGAGGTGAGCGGCATCAGCATCAGCGTCTGCGTCAACACCAGTGGGGAGGAATCCCGACAACAGCCTCTCGCTAACACCACGCATCTCACTGTCACTGATAGGCGCTTGCCACACCAGAGGTAACCATGCGTATGGGGAATTCGGTCGAAAATTTTTAATTATTTTGTGTATGGGCCAGGTCGTCTATCATCTATGCTTTCAATCACATATTCACGAATATCGTTATATTGCTTTTGATGCCGCCATGCTTTTCACTCTGGTCAGTCCTTATTTAATTAGTGAGTTACTTAGTCGGATGGATTCAGATTCCGGACCGGGACATTCATTTGGTCCGTTGCACAATGAGTCTTGGCTAATTAAGCCAACATAGCAACTTCACTGTTCCAAAGATCTCAGACGTTGGGAAGCCACACCTACGCATTCCAGGACTACGTGGGTGACTGATTCCTCATCGCTGAAACACCCTTTTCTCAAGGGATGGCTCTCCAAGGAAAAAAAGATGTTTTTTTAGAAGACAGGGGTGCGTAATTGTCCCAGTGGCAAGGAAAGGAGTGGGTACGGGCAAGCCGGATCTTCTCTGCAAGCTCGTCGGCAGCATCATTGCCAAGAGTTTAACTATGTCCTTTTACCCACTGGTGGGCAAGCCTGTTGATCAGGTTCATTGTTTCCAGTGCATGGTGATACATCAGTATTAGTTTGTTGTTAGTCTTCTTTATTTTATAACGCTATCGCCACAGAAGCATTTTGGTCATTGTTTAGTTTTCCTGCATCATACATAATGAACCAATTGGGAATAAACCAGTTATAAAGTGCGTCTTTAGGATTATTTTCATAACACTCGATTGCCAAATAACGATTTACGTTCCTTTTGAGCAGGCACTCTCTTCGTAGAGCGTCGGCGATTGATACCCGTGACTTGCCTTCACCTCTGCAACCACTGCTGGGAGAAGATGGGTGCGGAGATGTTCTCTTACCCGTACCGAGGCAACCTTCAGGTAAGAGAACTCTATTACTTGTACATTTTCTTACTCATGCCGTGTGTAAAGCTTGTTGTTATAAAAAGTCAACGCAGAAAGCAATGAACAACAATTTAATATACTTGCTTATGAGTATTCTTTCAGCTACTGATTATAGACTATTATATTATACACAAAAGCCAAAAACGGATTTTTTTATAATTTTTATAAGAATTAGTAAAAACGCCAATTTTCTTATAAAACTCTGCGAGGCTAAGCTTAAGTAGAACAATTTTTTGCAGCTGATGACCCCATTTAACCGCAAGTTGCGTTTGAGCCACGACTTTTGGTTGATGAAACGCCCATTCATGAGGTGTTTAAATTTGAATTTCTCAATAAATCTTGTTCCAGGCGACACAAACGCGTCGAGCGATTTATCACTATCGCACATGGTCAGCGAAAACCTCCCTCCTCGACCATCAATTGTCCTCGATTCGTCTCAACTTCCGAGACAACGTTCGGCCGAACAACCACAACCGCAGCCACCCGGCCCATCACGACCAGAGACTATGTGTTAGGAATAACCGGTAATTCTACGATCATTTTACCGGTAAATGGAACCGAAATACCGTTATAGCTTGCTGATGCGAGGCATTTTTTACTTTTAAATAGAAATTTATATTCAAAAAAGTATTATAATATTGAAGATGAAGATTTTTTAAGATGAACTATAGGACAAATTAGGAATTTCGCATAATCAATATGTACTTTTGAAAAGCTGGTTCACTATCACACATTATGAATTTTTAAACATTTTGTATTTTAACCATTCATAAAATAATTAAATCTTTGGATCGGTAACATGTGGGAAATGTAGTTTGTCATTTGTTTTTGATGTTGACAAGTGCGCATTGCGGCGCGATAGAAACTATTTTCATCAGTTTCATGGACTCAATTTAAAATCTTTACACTTTGCTGATATGTGTATGCTGTTCACACAGCAAAAAACTACGTGAACAACAGTTCAGTATACTCACTTCGAACACACCATTTACCAATTCAATTTCCTCTCATTTTCCATTTAAAAAACCTGGCCGTACTGTGAAATACCCGCACTAATATTGCTGTGAAGCAATAAATTTCACCGTTTTGCAGTGAGCACGAACAGTTTATACCCTGAAAGATGTACATGCGACATGAAATACAGGAAAATGTATCTTATGGACATGTTTTAAGGCATATTTTAGTACGCATTTAAGCGATTTAATATTTGTAATAGTGACAAGCGTTCGTTTCCCATCTACGTGCTAGATTAGTGATAGGAAGGTTAATGATCTATGAAGTTTATCCTAAAGCTATCATGCAAGTCTTTTGATTAATACATGTTTATTAGGTCCCGAAACACAAAAAATATTCTTATACGAGAATATGCATAGAAACCCAATATTTATTTATTTATTTTATTACATTATCTTTACAGCCTATGTCAATACGACAATGTGGAGAAACATTTAATTAAATATAATAATGTACATAGAAATTAGACACATAATTTACACAATATCGCTACTGTGAATTCACTGTGCGAACATACAAATATGTCGATAGTATCGAAGATAGCATTTAGTAAGCGCAACGTTCTGGATAAAGGGAATCTGTGCAACAGACTGGTTCTTGCCTTTGGTATCGCAACAACCTAGGCCTTCGCCGTCGCACATATCCCATAGGTACTAAGAAGCCCAGTTCCTGAAGTACACTCGGGTTACACACTATCCCCCTCAAGACTTTCAGTACGTAGGCCAACTGTAAGTCCCGTCTGGTTTCCAATTTGTTGTACCCCACCATCCCTAATACAAATAATGTTGGGTACATTAAATGATAGTAAGGATAGACGCCTTTTGATTTACATTCAATTGTCCGGGTTTTGGTTTCAAATTGAACTTCCCAGAGCTATGGGCATGATCTATATTAAAACTTTTGTAGGAGGCAAGACTGTAAATTTTGCTCACTCAGGCTTCCAGTATAGCCAGATATTGGCTCCTTCGACTGTTACATTACATTCATTCGTTAAATTCGTGAAATGTTAATTGCTATGTACAATTATTATTTTTATATCCGAATGAGTAAAACTAAAATCCTCTATTATTATTAAACTAGTTCCTCCAAATCCCGCTATTACTGTCTGCACTGTAACACTCTGTTTCCACCACCAACTGTTTCCTTCATTTGGTATATCATCTATATCGTCTTCCTCTTTTAATTAATAGTACCTTGGGCATTAGTTTAGTACTTTTTAATTATCTATAAAATTGATTAATACATATCTCAACTCATTTGTACACAATGTATTTGCAAAATGCATGTTTAGTTTGCAAAAGCATATTGATTAACTGTCAACCCCGAACATTGTTGTTAACATTCATTGAATGAACATTCATTCAGATTACCCGAACATTATAGTCCATGATGCTAAATGGGGATTTACTCGAGTGTCATAGTAACCTATAGAGAAACGAAGCTCAGATTATAAGAAAAGGTTATATTATGTTTACCTTTCCATAAGTGGCGGGATCGGCTATTCATTTTCAGAAATGTAAAAAAAACTTGCATGGATGTCCATGATCTGACGCGCCCTTGATCCATTTTCTACGTGTTTTTAATTTTTAACATTATCATGACGTTTCTAACACAAACGTTAATTTATTATAACTATATTTTCTTAATATAGTATAGTTTCTATATGAGAACTACTACTACTAGTTTGAATATGAGAACCAAGCGAACATGCGCTTTCCGGCTTCCATGAATTAAACAATTAACTTTATTTGTTTTAATGTTTCGTTTCTCGTTTTTAATCTTTAACAATTTTAATCTGATCATTATGAAATGCTTTGACGAACAGTCTCAAAGAATCGTACAATAATCTACAAGTCTCAGAGTTGTTTAATCGCCATTTTTTCTTAAAAAATATATTCTTAATGTAGAGTACCATCTTTTCGTACCAGACACGCCATCTGATGCATTTCATTCTGAAATTGTTATATTATTAATTCAAATTTCACCAACGTCTATCTAGATTCAAGTGTTGACCTCCACTTTCAATCTTTTTAATTAAAAACAAACATTGCATGAAACGTTGCGAAGAATACTTCGATTTTTACAGACGGTATTTCAGCTGACTTTAGAGATTTAAATTGGAAAAATTTCGATTGTAACGAAAATTTAATATAACTAAATATTGTGTTTTTAATTAATAAAATGTTAAAATCTCTCTTAAAATAAATATACCAGAGGCTAACTAATAAAATCTATGTTGAATTTAAAATTATACACATGATTAATTCACAAATACCGTATTTGTGAATTAATTTGGTTCACGGATTGTTTATTATTGTTTTTTTTATAAATAAACTTCGAGTTAAATTAAATCTACGATCAAATATTTGTTATTATATTTTTGACACGCGAGGTGTTTTTTAATGAATTGACTATTGGTATAAAGATATAACAATTAATATTACATTGGAAACTCACAACGTCTGTAAGAATATATCTACGGCATTTGTTTTGTTGATAATTTACTTATTATATACTTACGTGCTCATGTACTTAGTGAAGTGAACCAGCTTATAATTTGCATCTCATTTTATAAATATTGTACAGACTCGTGTAGAATATAAATGTTGGACAATACAATCTATGTGAGATGTAAATAATATCGAGAAGTAATTGAGAAATTAATCACCTTCTGAGTGAAATTAATTGTAGCCGGCGGATCCATTAATAAAACTAGAAATATGATTTAAATTGAAATATACGCTTAATTTACTGCTTAAATTTTAAATCTCGGCAAATATAGCTGCATGTTTATATCATATTTAACATATCAAATTTCTAATGTGCAATTTTATATAATCCAAGCGTTTGATTAAACCAGGAATTGTTTTATCCATTTTATTTATCACAATGTGTTCATTTGTACCAAATATTTTATGCAAACAATATTTCTGAAGTAACTTGTATATATGAGCGAATAAAATTGTCTTAGAGTAGGTAATTAAGGCAATACCAATTTATAACTTAGATTTTAATACAAGTTTAATAAAGTTGAAAGAAATTTATAGATTTTATAATTAAACTCGAATAAATAATTCTGGATCGGAAATCACTATTTGTGTTTAACAAGTAAAACATATTCAGTAGTGTTTAGTTCATTTTATTTAGTTTAACAAGAAACATAGACAGATGAACATTGTCTGAATTATTAGTTTATCAGACGTGCATTACCACATGGGTTAAATAATGTAGGAACAGAAACACAAATCCCAAATGTCGTGTACATTGAACAATCATAATTTAACGTTTTTGGTTCTAGTAAAAACTTAAAGAAATTGTTCCGTGTGTATCTTTTCCGTGCCGTCTACCATATAAATGCAATGTACCATTTTGTAATAAATAGTTTTTAATAAAATATTCATATCATAAACATCGACCTGGATAATAATGAAGGTACTTAATGAAACACTTAAAATATCATAATATACAATAAAAATAATAGGTTAATAAGCCAATTTTATATAATTTTTGTCTGTTTATTCGTAGCAAATTTTATTGTATCTTGTAAATATCTGAAGGTTATTTTGTATGAAATGGATGACTGACTCTTCACATATGAGAATAATGGATCTATAGCGATAATATTCATGTTAATTTACGTGGTAAAAATAAATTATTAAATCTTCAGTCTAAGTATATTTACTACTAAATGTTAGAATATTATTTTATAATTTAAGTATTAAAGAAATTTCTTTTCATAGAGTTGGCATTGAAAATTTTGACGCAGTCAGCTGCGTAATTTCTGTCTTTGCGAGTGAACTGCGAGTAATGACGTCGCGTACGCATTCCCTCCCCATCCATCGCAGAGTGCCTGCCAAACTATGACAACTGAATTTACTAAACAGAGCCACTAAACAATAATTGGACACTTCTTGCACTACACACCTGCACTAATCAATGTCAATTACTAATCACTTGCCCTCGCACTAATCAAAGTGAATACAGGCCTTTAGCGATGACATTTTTTCTTCCATTGAAGTAAATGAAGTGTTAACTTCAAAAATACTTTAACAGTTGAAATGATTGTTACTTGGTTGTATGTAGATTCTTTTTTTATCAACTAACTAAAAACTATCAAAAGACCTAAATAATAGTTCTGGTTTATGACTAAATATGCATTTCGCTTGATATATAGAGTATTATCGCTATAGTTCCGTTATAGGCGATGCACAAACTTAATGTACTTTAATTCCTAACTTTGCTTTAGCACAAGATCTTTCAATCAAATCCTTATTGGGATTCCTTACTAGTGTACAAATAGTTTCTTAAGTGATAATGTCTGTGTTATACAAATGTATGTACAACGGTACAATAAATATATTTGTAATATTATTTGGTTTGTTATTTCTCCTAAAATGCCTGCTCCTCACACACATTACTGAACGGCTCAAGGTGATACGGTGAAGATCCCTTTTTGAGTTGTGTGACTTTAAAATAATGTACGACTTAACCTATCAACAACTACAGCGCCTTGGAAACTTACTCTATGGAGCGTCAATGGGTTTGTATATAACAAGCAAGATATTCATTATAATTTCATGATATATACATCATTGGTCTTGGTATATAAGTTCTAAATATGTTTGCCGTCCTGGTAGACACAAAATTGTGCCCATGCTTCCACCAGACTTTTATAAACTTCTAATTTTTCTGATTATATATACATATAAAAAACAAATCAATGAATCAAGCACTTACTTGTTTAGGAAAGTAATTTTTCAGACGCTGTCACCGTGAAAAACTATAAAGCACTGCCATTTGTTTACAGTCAAATAGTGGGTTAACTAAGAATCATTCCTTTTACTTTTACTATGGGCTCTGAAATTTTCTCATTTCAGCAACTGTCATAATAAAGCCTTTTCGATCACAACCTTTCGCAGAACAAATTGCTGATCTACATTTTTATGATACTTTTTGTATTATGATCAAACCTTTATAAAGCGTAGTATATGAAAGTGGCATCTTGAACGAAAGATAATTTAATTTTCTCTTGAATATTTTTCGTGCAAAAGCTACAATCGCTAAACAAAGTAACGAGCTTGTAAAATGTTGTGATCGTGAGGTCTCGAGTTAGAAAGAAAAACCCACTCAGGTTTTTAAACTCCTGGTCTTCGGGAAGGTAGGCCTCCGTCTGCTATCTACTTACATAGCCAGTCTCAATTGAGATTAGCCGACGTTATAAACTTATTTTGAAATATTTGTAGCTAGTAACGGGTCACCGTTACTGCCCCAGAATATTTGAATTGTTTAATTAATTATATTGCTTAGCAGTTATCTTTATGTTTAATGTTTATAGAACTTTATTTCGCATTACAAAAATGTATTTTATTTAAATGAGAAACTTAGTATGTGATATGTATATACGAGCGAGATACACGTCGCCATTAGCCGTTCCAATTTTAGTTTACCATGTTTACTCTAACATGTATCTTTAATGCGTTTTTGAATTTGTTAAACGCGCTAATATTGCGAATTTTAGATAGCTATTGATTAAATAATTGCACACCCTCATACCTAATAGGCTTCTTCAAATAATTTGCACGCGGCTTCGGCAAGATAGGTAAACTCGCTCGACGAGTATTGCGTGAAGTCGTTGGATTTTTTAACTGATAAGGTGTATGTATAATTAGCATATTAATTGTTTAATTGTCATAATATGGCTTTAATAGTCTGTGTTAAAAAATTGTGTCTAAATACTTTTATTAATTTAAGTGTTTGTAAGTTAGAAATTTTGTTTCTGCTTGCTGTACCCCATATTTTAATTAGATATATGAAATGTAGCTTGGCTAAACAATTATAAACATCATGGCTGACCTTACTATATAGAAACAAACAGAGAAAAACAATCTAACAATAATAGTATAAAATTTAGGATAAAAATTATTAATTTTTGGAAGATGTGTATAAAGTCATTAAACAATTAGAATAATTGTTATTAAAACTACTATGTACACATACTTTACCTTTAATCTGAATCTTAGGTAAATCTTAAGTATACATTCAATTTGGTGTTTTTATTTTAATTTTGTTACGTCCATAAATAAAACTAAAATATATTAATATCATTTAATTAACACGTTAGGTTAAAAATAGGCTCACATCTGTCACAACTACACAATATAAGAAATTTATTTACATTAAAGATAAGTCACGCCACGAAAATGAACTCTGCTAAAAATTGACCATTGACCATTTACCATGTACAAAGGTACGGAAAAAAATATAAAATGCAAATGTTATAAAATTTACAACTTTCTGAAACTTTATAAGTAAGAATATTTCGTATTGAGCGTAAAGTGTAATAAGTTTCCTTGTCTCTTTCAACTTTTTTTGCTAATTAAATACTTAATGAAACATGGTCCAAAGAAGGGAAAGCCGATGGATCAAAAAAGGCCTGGAATGGAGACCAAGGAACAGACGCCGAAACGTTGGTCCGCCTCCTACGAGGTGGACTGGACTGGTAAGAGTGGCTACTGGAAATTTAGGATATCCAACAGTGGACGTCAACAGGATGAAGCGACGACGCAAATTATCGCGCATCGAGTGTCATCTTCTATGGCGCGAGTTCATAAATGGATAAAAAGCTGCCATAATAAGCGTTATTTTTGTTTTATTATACATATTAAAAAAACAAAACCTTTAGAACGAATTTGTTCACAGTAAGTTATTAAAGTTTTTAATGCTAATACTATACATTAAAATGCAATCTTCAAAGCGTATGCGTTGATTAGTTCTAGACTTAAACTTAACAATATTTTTTTGTCACTAACATTAATGTACCAAAACTTGATTTCAAAGATTACGTATAAATGAAATCATGGTCTACTTCCAGTTTCTTCAGTAGCCTCGTTGGTAGCTCGGACACTATGTTCGACGGTATTTTATCTGAAAATGAATATTAGACAATAGAATTTGTTCGCTTATTGTAGTAAAATGGGAGAACAGTCATTTTTATTCGGATAAAAGCAGAACGTTTGAACTAAAGTCAGGGCACTGATTGAATTTTCATGAGTTAGGAACATAACTTTTTCTACTTCGACAAGACAGATGTCTGAATCAAGAGGGTTCATTATATATTAAATATTCAAGGTTAGATTTCATCAGGCTAGTGAACATTAAACAATCTCAGATTATTTACAATCTGAGATTATGTGAATCAGACTGTCACAGTGGATCGATCTCCTATCTGTATGCCAATAACCAAACCGATCCGACTTACCATAGATAGCTTGTCGACAGATTACAATCCATCGATTGGTTATTGGCACACTTTTATCAATATTTGGAATAAGATATGTATATCAGATGGTCAAAATCGGATTGAGATAGGTTATTAGGTTTGGGCGTAAGCCATCACCAGCCTTTAAATGTAAAAGGTAGGACTGCAAATAATAAAAAGAACAACAAACTTACCATTGCACCTATAAACCAGATTGGACCAGATGATCATCTCCTGCGAGAAACAGAACACGCCCAATCTTCCTCCTTTCAGAGTAAAGTCGTAAACATTGCCAGAATCAGCCACGAGACGGTTATTTTCGTATATTTTTAGACGTATGAGACCTATTTTCGGTCTGTGAAGCAATCGCCATCTGTACGCTGTCTTTTCACGCCAACCAACGTTGCGCGGATCTTTCCAGAGGAGAGTTACCTGGAAATATATTCAGTAATGGCCAGCAGATAAGGTATTTTAGAACCGCTACAGGCGTTTTAAGCAGTCAGTTTTCTATATCTACTTAATGAGCATTTGTCAATCTAATAGGCAATTAAGTGATCACACACGCAGTCGACTTCTGAGTCTAAGGCGAGTCGGTTTCCTTACGATGTTCTCAGACCGTTCGAGCGAATGTTAAATCCACACATAAAAAGAAAGTCCATTCGTGCACAGCCGGAGATCGAACCTAGATCTCAAGGATCGAGATCTCGAAACTCTCTCAAGCGAAATTAGAGAACTATCACTAAATAAATTCAAAGCCCTAAAAAGCCTTTTATAAATGTGACGAATACTTAAATGATCCTAATCATACAGGTACTTTATTTATATAGATACATGTTTACCAATATGAATAAAGATATTTTTGAGTTTGAGTAAAATTCTCACTTGATCCGAAGTAGATTCCGTATTCCAGAGAGCATTCCTCAAAGTTTTTCCGGGTCCCGTCTTTGAATTGACGAGTTTCAATTGTATTCCCGGTTCGGCGACCGCTCGGAAGGGCGTCGTCTGCCAATACGTCTGCGTGTACTTCTTCCACATTACAACGTAGAAGCGTTTGTTGTTTTGATATCTAGATTTATTAATAGCAGATATTAGACCTAATCGGAAGCGAAAAACTGACCTAATATTTCTTATGTATGTTCTTAATAAATCTATCATTATGAACAAATAATTTTCATCCAAGTTATTTCCTTCAGGTGGTGGGAGTATTATGTTGTTTTGACAATGTATTATAATAAAATCTATTTAGGTCCTGGCCTCAAAATTCTGTATCTCTTTTGTGATAACTTATTCAATATCCAAGTAGTGATCATCAGTGACCCTTTATAAGTCTAACGCAGGCTTTCAAGTGTTAAATGTGCACATAGAAATGAAGTCATTGGTACCGGGGTTCAAACCCCGCGATTTTGACTGAGAATTGCATGCTGAAGTTACTAGGCCAACACTGCTCTGTTAGGACAAAATAGGCCAATTAACAATGCTTGATTATCTTTTTTACGAATATTTTTTAAATATAAATTAATCAATGGCACTACAAACCTTTTAAGATCTAGGCCACAGATTAATCATTTACGATCGATCGGTCGATTTTTTGGACAAGCCGATGTTTTTCTTCATCGTTAGAGCGAATGTTAAATCTAAGAAAGTCCATTGGCATTGAGGTGGGGATCGAACCTACGACTGATGAGATTCCCATGGTGAAACCACGAGGCCAATACAGCTTTTTTACACTTACCCAAATATAAACCCAACGTAATCGTCATCAATCTGCGAATCAACGAACAATGTTCCTTCGAAATCAACGCCGCCGAAGTTTTCAAAGCCAACGGCCAACCCAGGGTCCGAATTGAGTGTCTGAATAATTTCTGCTCCTTCGTTAGCTATCTCCCAGTTTGGGTCCTGCTGAGACGTACCCTCAGGGTCCAAGCGGACTGTCATGTAGTTCCTAAAAATTTGTCACTCATTGAGTTTCAAGTCCTGTACGTAGACGATTAATTTCTGCATCTCCTTCATTTTAATGCAAATGAACATAGCAAAGACTGTATCTATTATAGATAACTTACCGAAAATCAGTTCGGAATATTTTGGAATTGTTCGGGCAATTATCTAAGTCGTTTGTAACTTTGTCACCATCGTTATCATTATCGCAGGCGTTTCCAATTCCATCACCTGAAAATTACGTCTCATATAAAATATAAGATATAATTATTTGAAGATTGCTTCTGTTTAAACTCAAATATAAAATTCTGTGAAATAAATTTAAAGAAGCTACTTTTTGTTCTCCTCTTTTACCTCACATATTTTGCTAAAGAAAACAAAAAAGTGTAGCGTAATCCTAGTTATATCTAAAGTGATGCGTTCTAAGTATATAAATTTTCTCTGTCTGCTATCCCCATGCATCTGCAATCCCCAACAGCCACGGCATTCCCTCTTTCGAAATAAAAGGTTAAATCTTTTGAAATGTCAGTCGGATTAGGACTTTTGCCTCTCATCTTTGACGTGTTTTTGCCTGTCAATGGTTTTATCAAACTTACCGTTACTATCGAGTTGGTCCGGATTGTGCACTAAAGGACAATTGTCTTCCAGGTTAGGAATTCCATCTCCATCAATATCATCGTCACATGCGTCACCCTTGCCATCATTGTCGACATCCTGTTGATCACTGTTGGCCAGGTTTGGACAATTGTCAAGGCCATCTTGAATACCATCCCTAGACACAAAAATATATTTAAATGTTTTGAGAGAGAAGTTCTTTACTTATAATAATATACTGTATATCATATAGGTCTAGAGATAGAGAGAGAGAATAACATTAATTTCAGTGGGAAGAACTCTCTGTACCTTTTGCCACCGTGTTTACTTTAGCCACGGAAACCTCAATTTTTTAGCTGATATCAACTTACTGGTCTCGATCGACATCGCTATCACACGCGTCTCCAACATTGTCTTTGTCAGCATCGTCTTGTTGAGGGTTCCTCACTCTTGGGCAGTTGTCGCAAAGATCTCCGATATAGTCACCATCCATGTCTTCTTGCTGTGGATTGTATACTCGGGGGCAGTTGTCATTTTCATTCAAAATTCCTGAAAAACAACGAAGTTATTTTAACATTAGTCTATTTTATCGTTTCCTTAGAAAAGCCACCTTCAAAATTGTTACCAGTAAATTAATAATCAATAATTTTATAGCTACTGTTTTTAAATATATCTATGATTATAAACTGTTAGAAAAGCCCAGATTCAACAAATTTCCAGTGTAGCGATAGTAGTTTTGGGATTATTTGGTACAGATACAAAATTTCTGGTTCTTAATAAATTTAGTCTAAAAATCTTAATTTACGTATTACGAAATTATAGATTTACCATCATTGTCCATATCTGGGTCACACACATCTCCCAACCCATCCCTGTCTGCATCTTCTTGTCCTGGGTTAAATCTTCGTGGACAGTTATCACACGCATCTCCTCTCTTATCACTGCGATCGTCATCACGGTCTTGTTGATCCGGATTGGGTGTTAAAGGACAGTTATCCTATGAAATAGATTTTTGACTAACAACTTACAGTGATCAATTAAATGAAGCAGTTTTACAAGAACGTTTGCAGAAATAGGTTATATTTTTTTAGATTTATCTTTCTTTAGTCAAGACATTTTTTTTAACTCATATGAAAAAAATAGTATTATTTTTTATATTGGCGCTATAATTTATATATAACATGTTTACTACACTCACTGGAATGTTAGGTATTCCATCACCATCAGCATCTGGGTCACACGAGTCTCCAAGCCCATCTTTATCCGCATCTTCTTGCCCGGAATTGGAAACATCCGGGCAATTGTCAGCCTTGCAGTGGATTTCATTGCAGGGCAACTGGTGATCCGGGTATCCATCTATGTCACGATCGGGGCCACATACTGTTCCGTTACCGGCCCAGCCAGTCTAAAACATATGTATTTTGATATTTTATGAGCAGTATTGGTCTATTAGAACCCGACTTCCACTGAAAACTTAAAAATGAAAATGACAACTGTACTCTATATCTATGCGCGCAATGAAGATATCAGTTTAAGGCACAGCGGACCACTGTCAGTTATATCAGGTCACCTTTGGCAACACCCAAACTCGTGCACTATGAAATCTGAGTAAAAGGAAACGTCCCGCATATGAAATTGCTCATCAAAGTAAACAAACACACAGCAGACAGAACAAACATACTTCTGCAATAAAGTGATATTAACAAATGCTTTCGTGCGGTTATTGATTAAAAGTAGGAATTATACATATTAGGACTAATTGATCCATACTACAACTACTATAAAGTAAGGACTCACCGCACAAACACAGGTCTGGCCATATCCACAGACTGCGTTAAACCGACGACATCTAGCCGGGTCACAGCGTTGTACCAAATCTCCAACGTCGATGCATGGTCGCGAGGTGTTCACGTAGAAGTGACCCCCGCATGGCACACACGTAAATGAACCCTAAACAACAGTAGATTTTAAATTATTATTTTTTATGTACTACCTTTAATTTACTGTTAAAGTCTAAATAAAAAGGATTCTTCTTTGTTTCAAGTAAAAACTCTCAATTAGTATTGACTTTTAGCCTTACTTAGTTATATTACTGGATACTCAAACTGAAACTCAAGCTCAAAATAAATGTATTTATAAAGGTTAACAAGGTTAAAGGTTAACACACTTAAAAACTTCAACAGAAAAGATGTTAAATTTAACCTAAATTTACATTTACAACCAGTCGCAAGTCAAGGGCGTAAAGCGGGCAAAAGGAAGTGGCAAGAAACTTTGCCACTCAGTAGTAAAGGTATCTAAACTGAAAAATATGTTTGGATTTGATATTAGACAACTATGTTTTAAGTTACCAATATCTACCACAGCTCAAAGAACTTTAGTTATCCTCGTTACAGTTAGAAGTTTAATTTCGTACCTATTACAATATTTAAAATACCGGCAACACAATTGCGACTTACCGGCGATCATTACAGTAAACGTTAGCCAAAAACAAAATTATTATACATAGTTTCCATATGAATTGCTAAAAAGACTATTAAGTTGACTATTGAGTTAAGAATATCAATAGTTTTAAATCATCATCATCATCACACCCCACACAAACACAGCCGAAATAGGTATTGCTTAGTTAAACGTATATTAATATTTTTTGCAGATTCTCTCCTTTCTACGGTTCGTAAATGATTGAATCTTATATCTTTAATATTGATTGTAATATTAAAATAATAAAATATCTCTTTAGTGGGTTGTTTTTAATAGAAAGAAAAATCACAAAGCTATACTAACCAAAGTATTAACACAAAGCCGCCCTTTAGGACACGGCTCCCTTCCATCAGCGCACTCATCTATATCCACACAATGCTCCCTTCTCCTATCATCTCCAGATCCTCTCCATCCGGAACTACCGTCGAACCCTGGGGGACAGGGTCCACAAATGAAGCCACCGTCGACATTGCTGCATGACACCATCTCGTCGCATGGTCGAATGAGATCACACTCATCCATGTCTATGCAAGCGTAACCTGCAAGGCGACATTGTCATTAATAATTCAATTAGAATCATTTAATGTACCTATATTTATTTATTTTTGACGTTCACAAGTATACATTATGTTACCTATATGAATAAATGATTTCAGCTTTGATTTGATTTAATATTTTATAACATTTTTATAAATATTTAATACACAAAAATCATGTTAAACACACAGTTGTTTATACGCCATCTAGACAAGGGGAGAAATTGGCTGTGCCAAAAATCAATCTGGAACTGTTTAGGAGAAACCCCTTTTGTATGGCAATAAGGGTATAAAAATTCTTTCAAAATCGTGAGACACTGTTAAAATAAATTTAATAATGTAAGATATGATATATATCCTTCAGGGACAAATTTGCGCGCCATTGTGTGGCAGAATATGAGAACTAACGATTGTACCATCTTACACATTTTTCTTCCATATTCTTGCAATAAATTATTATTATTGCAAGAATATTAATACAATTTTAAATACGGGTCAAACAAATATGGTACTACAAAATTTATGAAATATAAAAATATATTTCGAACACCGAGTATACAATAATAATGTCATTACCATTAAGCTTTCATCCAAGCTTTTAACGGGAAGGTGATTAATTTTTTTAAAGCAATGCCTTTATAGCGTGGGAGAGTATTTAGATCATAAGTTTTGACAACAATTAGAAATCACTTAACAGTTAAAGAAATATAATAATACATATCTATAATCCGTTAAAAAAGTGTTTTTCTTTAAATGTGTAAAAGTTATGTAAATAAAAGACAATACTATGTCACTTAACAGTTCTTATTATTATATCATAATTAATATGACACTTGCATGCCTATTTTAGGTGGCCGGTTGTATGATTTTACTTAGAATTAATTAATCTGAATGTACCAATTTCTTTGAAAATAAACGATTTATTTATTTTTATTCCAGGAAGAAATGCTTTAATTATTAAAGAGTCTCAATCCAAAATGTTTGAAAATGCGACCAAGTTTTATGCTTAAAAATTAACTTGCCCGCGCTATTTTTTTCTACGCAATCTTTATCTACGAGATTAATTTGTTGATTTGTAGTAATGAAACTCAAAAATAACTTTATTAATTTCATTATTTAGTAATTCAGTTTGTTATGGAAGAGCTGGAAACCCTAACACAGGTATATTTACTTAAAAGGGGTCCCAAATCTTACACTATGAAAAGAAAGATGTACCAATTTAAAATGAATAAAGACTTTTTTATTATTATCATAATTATTACCACAACATGTGTTTTACAACAGTCTGCCAAGTTGCATCCCTCTCACAACATTGCTGTGGTTAACCAAGGTCCGTATTGTAATTAATTATAATTTTCACGAGTAAAATATTAACATTAGGGATGCAATAAAGATTTGAGTTTGAGTTTAGTACCGTAACCTTGTTTATTATGCTCTTAATAAAGTTTAAGTTTTAATTAGTTTAGGTTATTATTGTTACTTTTATTTTATTTTTTATCTTCTTCCCGTTCTACGCCCTCGATTTGAAAACTGGCAGTAAATGTAAAATTAGAAGAATGTAATATATATTTCTTTTTTTGGCATTCATAAGTCTACATTATGTTACCTAAAAGAATAAATTATTTTTGAATTTGAAATTCTTGGTTTCAGTTATTATTAATTTTTGATTATTAGTTTTTAAATATAAGATATAATGAATGTGTGTTGAATTACTATGTCATATTTTCTTGCATGTTTTTGCACGTATACATAAATAAATAAATGTTCTGTATAACCCTGAAATAAATAATGATTTGCTGGAAATGGCTGTTCTACTTACCATTCCACTCATATCCCAGCGGACATCCCTCACACTCGTAGAAAGGATTCGACGTCTTTGGAGTGCATCTTCTTTCTCCGCACGGACGCCTGAAGTCGCAAATGCTTTGACATCTTTGACTGTCGCCTAATTAAAATAAAATTCTTTACCTTATAACATTTATACTGAAGAAATATTCATATTTAGTTGCAAGAAAACTGTACTTTTTATTAAAACCATATCTTTGTTAATAATTTTATATTAATTTTCTATCTGATATCTTCACCGCTGTTTTAATTATTTTTTCGTCTAACAATAAGCTACTACTAGTAATATCTGAAATTGGAGGTGTCATTATATTTTTGTTACCTTTATGTTTACCATAATTGTCATATAAATTAGAAAATATGGCTTATATACGTACGTATAGCATTATGTATGAAGTAGTTAATAAATAAAATTACCATTCCATTCATACCCCTGAGGGCAACCCTCGCATTCATAGAAAGCGCTAGAAGATGTGGGAATACAGCGCCTTTCCCCACAAGGTCGCCTAGTCTCACATATATGTTGGCACCTGTCCCCTATAGATAGAAATCGCTTCAGTTCGATTTTATTACATACAAATTCAAGCGCTTTTCAAATATTATGTGTTGGCAAAAGGCTTCGATTCGCCGTCAAATGTGTATCAGATCAGTGTTCAGCGTTCGACTCTCTGAACTCGTAGGTTCGATACCCGGCGATGCACCAATGGATTTTCTATGTGCGCATCTAAGATTCGCTTAACCGGTAGAGGAATCGTGAGAAATGCTGCTTGTCTTAGAAAGTTGAGGCACACTTGAACCCTTTCTTGTCTATTTGATAGAGTGATCATGAAATTGATACAGAAATTTCAGACCCAGACCCCAAAAGATTGTAGCACCACTGACTTTTTTTACTAAGATGTGTATTTCATTTGTAAAGCCCAAGTTAAACCAGTGCAGTATTTAAGGTACTGCTCCCGTTCTCAGTAATACACCACGCGACGGCCCAAGCCGAGGGTCGGGTCTCACAGGAGACGCCCTTGCGCGAGTCGCGGGAAACCCGCTCATTCAGGCCGCTCATTGGATGTACAGAGTAAGGATTCTGCTATCTTGTAAGTCCAAAATTAGTGTATTAAGCTTTCAAAAACTATTTTATTTAGAGGTGTTCTACAAGGGAGAGTACTAAAACCCATTCTTACTATGTATTCCTAAATGCCTGTTGAACAAAACATAGTAATACTTAGGATATTATAGAAAGTGAATTACCTCTTTAAACGGTATCTCTTCCTAACTTTCATCATAAGCATCAATTCGACATGACATACTCACCATTCCATTCATACCCCTTCGGGCACCCTTCACATTCATAAAATGGCGTAGAACGCTTTGGTATGCATCGTCGTTCCCCACAAGGGTTCCTCGTGTCACAGACGTGTTGGCACCTTTGACCATCACCCATATAACCAGCAGGACAGGAACCACACCTGGGACCAGACGCTGTCTCTTGACATTCCACACCTGGCAAATTTTTCAATGGTTTATTGCATTGGATGCGTACCTCACTAATAGAATTTTAAATGTAAAGTTGTATTAAATAAAAATGATTTTCTCTCAAACATCCTAACCATGGCAACAAAGATGGTAATAATAACGCTGAATATATTTAAAGCCCAAAGTGGGATCCACGCCCCATCGAGGGCCGATTTCATTCTTAAGCGGGGCAATAAAATAAATAAATTATTATAAAAAAATAAAAAAAATGCGAAAATGGATTCGACGTTTTTCATTATGTTTTCTAAATTTTCTGGCTGTGTTTCGTTATTTCGTATAACTTTCTTCCTAAAACTTATAATTAAGTTTCTTATTATTCAATTTAGAATATTGGTTATTATATAGACATAAGCATTTCAGAAAGGCTAAATATTGGCGGAATTGGGAGACTAGGTTGGTTGGATTTAGTAACGCCAGCGAAGTTAACAATTAAAAAATCGTTATCAATTTAAATTATTCTGAAGAACGCACTGAAGTTAACGAAGTAATAACAATTATTATTAGTACAATAATAACTGAGGAAAGGCTTGGCTAAAATGTTATACCTTGGAAACACGATATCTGTCTACAAGTGATCCTGACACATTGTTCCCCATTTCCTGTGAATCCTGCAGGACAGGAGCCACATCGGTATCCTCCAACTGGCGTATCTTGGCACTGGACACCTATATAAATTTGTTATTAATATTTTAGGCTTACAAAAGTTCTATTACGACCTCGTCTTTACGCTAAGTACCGACTCTGTCTGTCTGTGGACTATGGACATCGAAGTATTTCCGTCTTTAAAGAAAAGTGTGTATCAATTTTTAAAGGCCGGCATCGCACTCGCGAGCCCTCTGGCATCGAGAGTGTTCATGGGCGGCAGTATCACTTAACATCAGATGAGCCTCCTGCCCGTTTGCCCTGCCGACCTTTTAAGAATTTGCACTTTTGGCGCTACATAACCTAATATTTATCCAAATAAATTTACAAATCGTCCAGCCATAAACATGGATAGAACTTGAAAACACGGAAAACTAAATGTAAAAAAATACTATCATATAATTTTAAAATAACATTGTATTGAATTGACTTACGCCCTCCGAAGCATGGGTTGGAACTACAAGGCGTCCGGCAAGTCTGTCCGTCACTTGTTTGTCTTCCTGGACACCGCTCACAATGGAAGCCTTGTTCCGAATCGACGCAGAACTCCGCTAAACAAATATCATTGAGTTATCCCAATCTTTTGACTTTTACTTGACTTGATTATTTATTCGGATTTCGCTTACGCTTGCAAAAGTTTTCTTTTTATAGTACCTACGCATACTCCCTGTTTAATTTTTTCGTTTCGTTTTCGTATTTACTGTATTTCTTTGTTTTAACTGTTTAAATTGAAGGAATTTGTACTGTAGTAAGCAATAATAAAGGTAAAAAAACCTAAATTCGACGATCATCAGGATATGACTGCTGCTGCTGATTAGATCTTACGCCATTCGTTCAACGGATATTAAACAAATATGTTTTTTATATTAAAAATTCCAAAATGCACACGAAACAAACAATTTTGATTCGTTCATCGTATTTTGATTACACAAAATATTCATATACATATTACATAAAACATATGTTACCTTATTATTTATCTATGTAAACTTACTTTGTGAGCATGGGCGTCTATCACAGGTCAGCGGCCTACATCTCCTGCCATCCCCTTCCATGCCTGAAGGGCACGAGCCACATTCGATTCCGCTTGCAGTATTCCGACATTGAACACCTATTTTTAATAGCAATATAAATATTTACATAGAAGTAATCCAGAATAATTTCAAGTCATGGAACATATGAAAACCAGCATGATAAAAGGAAGCTTTTCAATACTTGAACCTGCACTAACACTATGGATCTCAAACTCACAAAGTGCAGCATATGAAGCTACAGGTGTATCAAAGATCGATGGAAACATGGATGATAGGGAAGAAAAGAATACATCTTTTAGTATAACAACTAAGGTAGCAGATATTATAATAAAAATAAATGAACGTAAGAGGAAATGAGTGGAGCATATGGCACCAACAAATTACTAAGCTGCTGCACAAGGTACAATACAAAAGAAAAAGATGAAGACAATTTAGAAGGTGGGCAGACCAAATAAGGAAACAGCAGGTGGTGTACATATCAGAGAATAGCACAGAGCAGACAGGAATGGTGGAATTTACAGAAAGCCAAAAAAGGGCACACAGATACAGAATGAGATAGAAAAATAAATAATATTATTATTAATCTAATTGTGACTTTATTCGTTAATAATTGAAATTTGTTAGAAGGTAATGAACTATACTATTATTACTAATATAAGTCAACTAAATAATGTAATTTTCCTATCCTATATTGCCATCGTTTGGGGATTTCCAAAAATAGCGTTGGAGCTTTTTTCTGAACACAGGGAAAGAATCTAGCGATTTCATGACGGAACACTGCCAGTTATTTTTATTATTTATCCTTATAAATATTTTTGTAGCGTATTTCATTTGCATTAATTTATTTATTACCTATACAACTATCTTATCAGTAAGTAATAAATATATAAATATTATTACTATATTATTGTTTGTATATGTTTTCGAGTTTACTAGGGAATAAGGATTTTAAATTTATTTAAAATTAATTTTATAAGTCAACCATATAGAATACTAAAGTCCATATGTGTTTATATACTTTTATATCGTTTTATGTTGTCAGGACCATCAGCTGTCAAAGGGCTGTCAATGTTATATCTTTTATGAATATAATTTTCGAAACAATAACTGTAAAAATTAAGCCAACTCATAATTTTCTTTTACCAAAACTGACGTAAAAGCCAGTCTTTACAGATATTATTTCACAGATATCATTTAGTAGGTTAGAAGCAAATTAATATTTCGAATTTAGTGTTACCTCTTTAGAACGTCATTGATTATATAAAAAGTCTCTCTATAAAGCATAAATTAGATAAATTTGTTTAATTTAACACAAAATCCTTACTTTAATTTTTTTTTCATAACGCAATATGTGTTCTCTATTACGAAGAAATATTTTCATATTTTGACATCAATTTTTACATATTTTCACATACCTACTAACTTTTAAGGTCCCAAAATTTCTAAGTAAGACACCTAAGGTCATGAACAGCCGCCTAGCTTTTGTTGTTATTCATTAAATTAACACTTGTGCTATTATTCTTAGATTACATTGCCTGTAGGAAATTTAGGTTCTCAGGTACTAAACGCACCATCGGCACCTATCATGTATTATCAGTCGTACACAAACTTTGAAACTATCAAGATCTAATAAAAGAAAAGCGTTATGTGTTAACAAAACGTTGTTTGTTTCAACGTGCGATACAAAAGGCCTCAGTGCATCTACTGTTTTTCTCAGTTTGCTAACCAAAGAATTGTTTTTAGAAGTAAAACTGCAGGGAGTGTCCTCAAAAAATTAGGAAGTCAAAATTTGACGACGAAGCATTTTTGTAATAAAAATAAAAATAAAAAATAGAAATTATCGTACTTGGTTAAATTTGTTTTTTGTTCTCCTCTCTCGATATAACGAAAAATATGATTGGTTCCTTGAAATTCGGTATAAAGAGCTTACACTGTATTTCGAATTGGTTCCTAAATATATTTACCTTTAAGGTAAATATATTTACCAATTCGACTCCATTTTGGAATTAAATTCTGAACTCTATTTCACACACGTACATCTTGAAAACAGGCTAACCAAATTAACTAATTCTCAAGGAATATTTTTTTTTAAAGATTAGTTAACCATATATCGTAAACGCAAATTTATCACATTATTTAGATTTGGGAGCCTCCGACAATCTCTCGATAAGACGATATTAAAAAAATCTTAATGAAGTTTTATTTATATAAATAGTATAATTAAGCGTTAAACCCATATAAATAAAATTTTTCTTAATTTCGTAAGTATATTAATAATACCGGTTCCAAAGATTCAAGAAACAGTCCATTTAAAAGCAAGCTCTTAAGAACCGCTCCACACTTTAGCCTTCGAGTGAAATATATTAATATAATAATAAGACTTTTGCTTGGAAACACTTTGCCTTTAAACAGAGTCTCGTAGCCCCGCAAAAGTTGAATAATTATGGAAACCATTTAAGGTACTGCCAAGGACAATCAAGCAACTGAAAACTTACGTGGGCGACGAAACTCTGTCTCGGTCCTTAGGAAGGGCAACAAATAAAACGTGATTATTGCGAAATTCATTTAATACAAAACCCACAAGTTGCTTGATTTACCTTAAAATTCACCGCTAGATAGAACCATGCTGTTTAGGGAACTCTATTAGGACTAAAAATATTTAAAATAAATAATTAAACGACATTTATACAACGCAAAAAGTTATACACACGTTAATATTTTAATTTCTAGCGGTAAATTTAGATTTAACTGATTTCCAATTTAATTAAGTTTAAAACGACTTTTTGTGATTTGAAATTTGCTAAAATATCAAAGAGTTGGAAGTAATAATTTTTAGTAATCAATATAACCAGGGTGACATGAAGAGCCAGAACATCTCTCGACAGGAGGCGAGGGCCGACTGCAGCAAATCCTCATTTGGTTTCGGAGATTGTCAATCGTCCCCTTCTGGTCTCCTAGTTCTCGTCGAAGTAACTCAATCGTCTCCCTTAATAACTTCAGTTGACGGATCACTTCATCTGGAAATTGTGTTAATGGTAGAATTTGTAAACTTCTTGTAATTGTTTCTTTTGATAAATTTGTCAATGAATTCGAAGTTTATAATTCTAGAATTATCTGTTAATAACTGATTCTAAAAAATTCAGCAGTTGAAGAGCCTGTATATTTAACGTCATCTATTTGTTAAGTAATATTCAAGTTTTTGATTTTAGCTATGATAAATGAATTTCCTAATTTGTTTTTATCCAGTCTATTCCGATAGGTGTTTGGTTAAAAAATATCTAAGACGCATACAACAAAAAACAATTAACTTTATCAGCAAGGGCACAAGTAAATCAAAAACTTACCATCACACGATTCAATATCCATATTAGGTATGTCTCCTCTCGGAGGAACTGTGGGCTGAGCCATCGGCAAAATATTTGGATCTATATAATTCGTTCTGTAATCATCTCCTTGCATTTCTTCCCTTTTAAGTCTCTCTTCTCTGGCAATAAAGTCTTTGACTTCCTCCACATCTGAGTCTACTGTTACAAGACTAGGAGGGCTGACTTCGCAATTGAGGGAGTATAGTGCCGCTTTCTCATTCCCGTGTATATCTACGGGAGCATTTTCTTCGTGGTACTACAAGAAAAGATTACTTATTGTGAATTTTTCAAATCCAAAACCATAAGAAATAAAGAATAACCGAAAGGCTTAAAGGATAAGAGTTATAACTTCAGGTCAGGCAATAAATGGTAATCTATATTCTCAGGAAAACTATATCAAGCAGTGTTGGCCTAGAGACTTCAGCATGCGACTCTCAACCCTGAGGTGCTCTCCCAACTATGCACTAATGGACCTTCTTTCTAAGTGCGCATTAAACACTTGCTCGAACGGTGAAGATAAAAATCGTGAGGAAATCGGCTGGCCTTAAACCCAGAAAGTCGACGGCGTGTCAGGCACAAAGGCTGCGTATTAGATTGATATATGACTATGATACAGATTAAGAGATCGGAAGCACAGACCTAAGAAGGTTATATTGCCACTGATTTCAATTTTTATATCAGGAAAACTAGATTTATACAATAACCAATTTACTAAATTACTATTAACTATACGAGACACTTAAAATATAATCTAAACATAAAAAAAGTCTTTCCTTTGGACTTTTCCCACTGAAACAACAGGCGACGTTTTGTCTTTTGTTTCTTTCTTTGCAGATATTTTTGGGAAACTTACCAATTTGAACTTTTTATTCGCTAGCAAACTCAAGATATCGTGTCTGCCGGACATTGGGTGCCAGTGTAACGGTTGACATCCTACGTATAGTTTGACCTTCTCGTGAGTCACAATTAGAAGTAGGGTCTCCCTTGGATGTGATCCTAGGCCCCACGATACTGACTTGAGGTGACCTCCGTGCAGACTTTCCAGAGATACTGAAAACAGGATAGTATATAATTTGGTGTATTACGGTGTTAGCCGTGTGTTAGCGATGTATTTTTAATGTTTGCTTGTGTTCTTTTACATTGATTGATGTTTTACATAAATTAGTTTTAATTTTCTATCATTCATTTTTATAATTATTATTATTACTAGAGTTACACTACAGCAATAGAATATAATCAAAATAATGAAATGCTAATTGCTATGTAACGAATGAATGCAATGTAACCGTTGAAGAGAGTGTCTTCGTCTCTCTCTCGGGTTTTATAAGCGTGGCGACTTCCTAAGTCCGACGATTTAGGAAGTCGCCACGCTTATAAAACTAGGAAGAGCTGAGTGAGCAAAATGTACATCCTTGGTTCGTACATCTACAAACATATGTAAATATTTTCTTTTTATGACTAAATTCAGTAAATGCTCTTATTTTTAGGTCCTACTGTATGACCTAAAAATATTATCGCTTATTGATTGTGCGATGTGAGCTTTCAATCATCGCTGAAGTCTGCTGTTGCCATCAGTCGCTTACGGTGACAAATGATGGATCGTTACTCGGTTTAAAAATACATAATTGAGATTAATGAATATTCTTCACTTTTATTTAATACAAAAACTCTATCATAATGTTAAATAAAATAAAAAATCCGATCAAACTGCATTCTATTAATTGTTCATTGTCTCTTTCTGCTTTTTCTGCACGCTGTGACGAAAAGAGAAATGAGTGTTAGTAATAAATATGAAACAGGAAACATTTTCTACAATAATTCCCAGATTACACAGAGCTTATTAAAAGTTAGGGTCAACTAATTAAGTTTAATTTTAAAACTCATAATGTCCTGTGTAGTGTAAGTTTCGATTCCTGTCTTGTTAAATTTTTCCTGTACACTTCGACTTAGAGTTTTTAAATCTTAGATGGATAATAAAATCAACAAGTGTTTAGATAATCAGACATTTGTGTATGTGTTATTACATTAAACAACACATCTGTGAGTGAAAATATAATAAAATATTGACGAAGTTAAAGTAACTTCACAGTTTACAATACCTTTATTACTCTTGCTGTTATAGAAAAGTGAGAAAGCGCTCTCTTCTGTAGTCTTGCCGTGCAATAGTTCCTCTCTCCTCGCTGTCCTGTCGTGAGGTCCTTGAAGGAGAATTGCCACTTCTCTATCTTCGCCTGCTGATGCTGCAGCTATGGCGTCGTTCGTTGCATCTAAGTAAATTTATATTAAATCAGGAAATTAAAGTACTTGAATATTTTATTGGTACTCTATACAGAATACCGTTTATGCCTGCAGAGGTTTAAAAGCTGAATTCAGTTAGCAAAGAATCAGGTACTTAAGAATCAATACTATGAAATACAAAATTGATATGAACGACGAGTCGCTGCATTGAAATGGAGTGCGAAGCATCCCCACCAGGCAAAGATCGGCCAAGTTATGTATTTGTTTAAAAGTAATTTACAGCTATCCTTATTATAAAATAAAACACTTAGACAAGATACATAGCCAAAACAAAAAAGGATTAATATAAGATTGTTATACAAAATAACGTAACAGAAAATATAAGTCAATTCATTCAGTCAAACATCATATATAAAAAAAAACTAAAATTAAAAATTAAAAAAAAAATATTTTGAAGAAAACGAAATTGTTACTACTGCCAAATAAAGTCTGTCTACCTATTTGGTAAGATAGAAAAATAGACTAAACTATTAAGCGATCATATAAACTTAAAAATATAGATGGCAGATAATATAATATTCAATATTTCGTAGACGGTAAATAACAATTTATGAAAACAATAGTAATTAGAAGTCGATAAGCATTTCCTAGTGAATATTCAGCGCATGTCATAGTTCATGATGTGATTACAATTCGTGAATTACAGATAACAGTACTTTAACCCAATGAACTGGAAGATATTAAATATTATTTACGTTGTTGATAAGCTATTGCTAAACGTCTAAGACATTTATAAATGGAACGATTTTAACAGCTAGTTATTTTTAGACTTTGCTTTGTCCTCATAGCTTAGTATTTCGTTGGATATTCAAGTTTACGTATTGTCTAAGCTAACGAGCGATATCATAAAGGCAACACTAGTAACGAAAAAAATATAAAAAAGATCCAAGAAGTTCATAACCAAATAAACAAAAATAAATAAACTAAATGCAATACAAAAGAAAAAGAAATAGAATTACAAAAGTCTCGATTAAGCAGGACAGGAGGAGTATCACTAAGAAGTGTTAATATATAAGATTTTTCAAAAGAAGTTAGAGAATCGTATAGACTTGGGGAGCGTATTCCACAACGTAATGTCGGATATCCTAAACTAATTGCCTAAAGAGAATAAACTGTGATATGAAAATTTCCAAAAAGAATTTTCACATACAGCGCCTGATCATTTGAATTCAATGTTAACTTAATATAAGAGAGAATTCTTGGAGTTAAACTCAAGATAACTTTGAATAACCGGGTTAAGAGTTAAACTACCACAGCTTCCAGAAGCTATTCTTGAAACAGATGACACACGCCACAAGTCGGCGCGTTTGTGCGGAAAGATGTTTCCTTTATTTTTATTTTGCAACACGTGTACAAATGCTTCATCACTAGTCTATTTGCACACAGAATCTTTAAATGTATATTCTGGCTGGCCCTTTCCTCTATTATTAAGATATACCTATGTCGGAGCAATGGCGCTGGTATCAGTTGCTATTGAAATTATAATTTTATAACATCAAAGCGAAATTAATTTAAGACCGTGGTATGGTTTATTTAATTTGTCAATGATCTAGATCTATAAATTAAACACTATTCAATGGTCGATAATAATAATGACTGAAGTTACTATTACTACAGACTATCAAAAAGTCTGTTAATGAGTAGATCCATCCACCAGATAGACCAGTTAATGGTTTCATGCTAATTTGACTTTGATGTCATTAAATGATAATGACAATGACAGCTGACACAAGCGTCATAGTTCGTGCTTTTATGTAGTAAACAAGTTGGACGCATAATATTAGAAAACTTTAATTGTATAACAATAAACATTGTACTATAACAGATTTTTTGCAATTCCAGCCGATTTGGATCTTTTTTTTTCAATCTAGTTATTTTTTTTCAAAATAGGTAGTAATCAGTCTTACACTTTTTATCAAGGACCCACAGAACAACCATAGAAGGCCTATAAAGAAGCTATTTTAGCCCATAGAAACGCATATTAGTGCGTGTAGCCTTTAGAAATTCATGCTTCATACTCCTGTTGTAACTTGGTAATCTGTAAAACTCATATGATCGCCAAGATAGAACAAACAAAATTGTACCAAAGCAAACACCACAAGACCACATTCCGTATCTTATATGTATCAGTAAAGTAGTTATACCGTTTATCGGCAACTTGTATTAGCTGTATCGACGATTAGCCGGTTCGCATCACAGGAAGACCGTATAAGCTACACTTTTTATCCTACACCGTTACCTGCCATTCAATATAATTCATTTGAGCAGTACTTCAAAACCTTTATTTGGTCAATTTCTATACCAATATAAACGCGAATTTCCAGCGACCAAAAAAATTGGCATGTTTTTATGGTAAAAAGATGTCGTATGAGTTGACTAATTCTTAAATAATTATAGGAATGTATCAGTTAATAGAGAAATCTAAAATATAAAAATTATTTTAATCCGTTTTGGTGCTATTATTAATTTTAGAGATGTACAACCCTGATTTAGGATAACTCTCAATTTAAAGGTAAGTAGAAAAAGATCTTTCCTTCCCTCATACTTATTTAAAACAGATGTAAGCTTATCTTAATATTAATTAAGTTGGGATTAAGCATAGATTACTATTATTAATCTAGAGTTTATAACTAATTAGAATTAATGGACGGAGTATGTACATGTATTGACTGTGATTTAACTTTTCAGTTTTAATTTAAAGTAATTTGTGCCCGGCTTTTTTCGTGTTTATTTATTTACTATGTACACAATAATAATGCGTAAGCCATAAAAAGGGAAATAAAACCGTAAATCACTATTACGACTGTTTTAATAATTTCTAAGATTTTTCTTTGAGTTTCAATTTTTATGCCTTCATTTGATGTATATTTTTATATGTACTTAATATCAATTTTGCTTTTACGACTTTGTCCTCTTGGGCTAACGAAATGTGATAATAACAAAACATAACTGCGATTACAAGCAATCGCTATGTGGGATTTGAACATTACCATAAATTCGTGGGCAAAACCTTATATAGCAATCTGTAAACGAATCTGGCGCCTTGTCACCAACCGGATAAAGCATTACAATCAGCCTATTTTGCCATCTGTTACGATGTTATTGTGAATTCGAAATTGTAATGAGAAAAACATGAGAAGCGCTTAACGATAATAACATTTGCAGAAGATTGAGCTATCACAATTAAAATGAGATTTTTTAATTGTAGTTTAACGTCGCTGTAATTTCGATCTATTATTTGATTATTTAATATGCATTGTAAAGGTATTTATATTTATTAACTTATTCCACACAAAAGTTCATTGTTAAGGCGTGTGTATAATTCGATTATACGTGCTAATGATGTGATATCACTTAACCTTAACTTCAATTATACATGCTGTTAATCATCATGCCATCATCAAACCTAATGACTACGAGTACAAGATTCATAATACTAAATTACGTTATATATGTATAATACAAATTATTAATTCTACAAAAGTAATTTAAACACAGAATGCGATTTAAATAAACTTAAGCAGAATTTCAAGTGCCTTATTATTAGTTTAGCTTAACATAAACCACTGAACCATAGAAAGCTTATTTTCTACTGAATGCTGCACCTTCTTAACACGTGCTTCTTATCCTTTCTATAACAAATTGTCCTCGTTATATGTCATGTTTGAGATCAAAAATAAAATAAATATATGACCGTGCATTGAGAATATTATTTCAAATAAAGTTTCTGTCCATCCATGCTCGTTTGCAAACGGTTGTCTGAGAAGAATTTTAACTGGTCATGCTTGAACTATGAAAAGAAATTTGAATTGAAATCCTCTAGGTAGAAGCCATTAAAATTCTACATATTCTCTAGATAAACTGCTTTAGTGTAGACAAACTTATGAAGTATTGTTTGAAGATCAAAAAGTCGGTAAATCAACATTATCTGAAGGATCTTTTGCGGCATACGTTAAATTGCCTTCAAGAAAAGATTTTCGTCTTTTATGGATACGATTATCTCGAGCAGAGACGTCAGTAATTATTCATATTTCTTACGCTTGGTAAGTTTTTTGTTATTTAATCTCGCTTTAACATGTCTATATCTCAAATGTAATTTAATTTGCCTACTTGCTACTAGGAATGCTAGATTGTTAAGACATTCTAATCCTTAGAACCCTAGAAAACCAATGGATTTTCCTTGCGTTATCAAGTCAACCGAATTACCTTATGAATAATTGTTTACTCAATTTGTTAAGAAAAACATGAATTAGTGTGTACACTGTAAGAAATGCTATGTGTTGTTGTGCTGTGTTAATGTGTTTTAACAGACGAGATGATGATTTTAATTATAGTTATGTCTGCAACAGGGAATCAAACCAGGCACCATATACATCAAGTAAACCAAATTAACAAACTCGTATACTACGCAGAGTCAAAAGCAATAATTTCAAAATAAGTTTTGAACAAATTGCCGCTCCCGACCTAACCCTTGCTATATATAAGTAGAGATGCAATAAATTAAACAGTGCAATTTCCGTTGCAAGATCTTTGCATAAATTCCGTTTGGTGTCAATGCTGGGCTGTGGGTGGGTGGAAACTAATAATTCAAGATTATGATGTCATCACCAACTGTGCACTTGAACGACCGAGATAGAGCATTAGATATTTCCTTGTGTAGTTAAGTTTTGTAAGCAGTGAATATTTTTCTGAGTATCGCTATAGAAAAACATAATTTTAAATCAACGGGAAAGGCAACTGCCGAAGTGAATACATAATATATATGTATCTACTAGATATACATAAGTAGAAATTGGTTATGAAACTAATTTATCTGAAATTGTATAAGAAAAAACGGTTTGTAATAAGTTACCAAAATTATATTTTTTTTAAATTTAGTTGTTTTTTAAATGAAGTTTTTAAAAATTATATTTTCTAATGTAATTGAGGGATGTGTGTAAAATTTGTATTGTCATAATATTGTCTTGCTAATTTTATGCAAGACGTTGTTCTACAACTTAGAACTTAGAACTAATTAATTATTAAAAAAAAAACTTTCAAAACAATTTATTAATCTATGCTTATTTGAGTGAGACATTATAATTATTATTAATTTGATGATAATATATTTGAATAGTGTGATAATATCCTATTGATAAAATAATGTTCATTATGTAATGTAAAATATAAGTTTTTTCTAAAATTCTTCCTGCTCATACAAATTTGTGTAGCAGGATATGTAATAGATGGAAGCAACATAATATTTTTGTTCCATATTCGTGCAAACATATTATAACTATTATAGCTAACATTATTTTATACGAAAACAACATGATAACAAACGTATTACTCTAACATATTTTATTTATACACCCGTTTGTAGTAATTTTTTAACAGAAGCAAGTAGTAGCTCTAGCAGATAATTCTATAAAAAACAAAAAAGTATTTCTACTTATCATAATAATTAATAATTGATATCTTGAAATAACACTACGTACAAACATTTTCTACCACTGTCAGAATATAAGAGATGTTTATTAAAAAAACAATCAATGTTAAATGACAACGTCGAAACAAAATTGATTTTTGTTCAAGTCCATTTAAGAAAGACACACACACAAGAAAATATTAATTCAAATTCAATAGGCATTTAATATAATTGTAATTGTTACATAATTTTGAAAATAAAATCTCAAAGGCAAAACAGAGAAAAGTTTAAATGAGTACGTACGTCATTAAAACGAAAATGAATTTATTAAATCCTTTGTTGCGTTGCTGACGCAAAGGAAAGTAAAAGCCATAGAAAGAATTTAACAAGAAAGTTCGAGAGAAGAAAAGGCTAAATTTGCAAGGCTTGTCGAAGCTAAGTTTATTTGAACCCAGAGTAGATGTTTAAAGCAGTGAAGAAATTTCAAACTAGTTTAAAGTAAACATATATACAATATCAATTGTATATATTCCATGGTAACGTCCGGACCGCGTAATAGTAAATCGCGTAGAAAGAGTATTCTCGTAAAACCGTTTCTATTAACATTTCAGGAACTAAGAACATGAATTTAGGTTATTTAGTCTAATTTTATATCACCATTGTAACACGTGCAAAGGTAAAACTAATTTACAAATTATTATAAATTTTACTCTACAGTAATTTAATTCGAGAAATCTCGGCGTTTTAGGGGACATAGCTCTTTTCTCATATAGGCAAACAAGTACACATTCGAACGTCAGGAAAGAAGTTAAATTAATTCTAAATTTACGTTGGCGTAGTGCAAGAATAACGGGCAAGAAACTTTCCACAAATCTTTTTAATCACTAACTTCGAGTCATACAAATTGTTTGAATTGGAGCAAATCAATCCCAAAGATTAGAATCATTTAAATATTTGTCTATTTTATAAAAAATGTTTTAAGTGATAACTCTCAAATTTATTGTAAGAACCAATACAATTTCCATATAAGGAGTGTTATTATTATACTGGTGAAAGTCATTATTTCAAAGTTATATTGGGGTTTACTGTATTTATAATTTTCTTCCTTAGCTTAATAAAAAAATTTGAACATTGAAACAGACTATTCTGAATATGGATATAAAATAAATGCGTTCTAGTTTCCCATCTAAATGGATAGTGTAGGCTGTCTATTGAGGTATGCGCTTTTGTGAAGCTCTTCTTAGTCCACTCTAGAGACATCGTTATATCCAGCTTAACTAAAAGACCATGATGCTGTCATATATCTGCAGCTTATCCCCTTTTTCAATTCAATCATTACGATTTTCTACCCTAAAATCAAATTGAGTATACGATGTGATGAAAAAGGTAGATAATATAAAACGACACCAAAGACGAAAATGAAATGTAATTAAGATATTTTATAAATATGAACGTGATTTACGATCCAAATTAATTAAGGAACGCACTTTTCAATTCATTAGTTCTATATGTTACCTAAAAACATTACCAATTGGAAGAGTATTTTCAAATTTATTTTTTTAATTCAAAAACTTTATTACGTTACTAGGTGTCCATTAGGTGAAGGGTATTGGGTTCGATTCCCAGTCGGAGCGCAATTTAATTTCTTTCTTTAGCCTTTAAAAGTGTTGTACGTTACCGGAATTTCTTAGGTATGCAGAGGGATCGAACCTAAGAAAGGAGACCGTGAGGTATGATAGTTCTATTATAGTCAGCCATTGCTCATATTTCTATTAAAGCAAAACCAAATGCTTAGAACGTAACAAATGCGGAAAATTAATATATATATATATATATATAAATACGTAACAACCAATTAAAACGATTATTAACTCCTATCACAATACCACAATAACATGTGGTTACAGTTTAGGGAATACCAAAGCTACTATATGGTTGTAGCTGTGTCATAAATATCCTTTTATATTTTACCCAAGTGTATACAGGGAGACCAGTGTAGGACGTACTGGAGGAAAACGGTCTGGAAATGGACCAAATAATGAGGTTAACGATGATTTTTTGACCGCTGATGGTATGTACGAAAAAGCATGACTCATAGTCACGTTCCACCTGAGTCGGGCTTAAATTCAAAAATTTTCAAATTTAAATCATTTATTTGCTAGAATTAGTCTTACAACAAGTTACATAAATTACAAAAATCCGCCACATTTGAATAGGCATGCAAATGTCATCTTATATTTTATTTATTTGATCTATTGAATAACAAGACTAGTTATCAAATCCCACATTTAGAAAAATGACAGCGTAGAGCTGTAACAGTTAGACACCAATATTTGTAATAATTCTTATCTAAAAAATACAACGATTTAAACGTTAGGCTTCTTTTTCTTGTATTTAATAACATCTGAAGTGATGTTCCCCGCGTTAATTTCAAACCTATGATCTAGGTAGTCGCCCACGCTATAAAAGCAACTTGCCTTTAAGAACCCAATCACCTTAATTAATGAGCTTGTAAAAGCATTTGTTTTGAAAACTTTTTTTTTTTTTTTTTTTCATCTGCAATCGGCTATCAGCCATAATCAGATATTCTCCGAGGGTAGTTATGGTTGAAAACTTAAGAAAGAATTATAATTCTATTAATTCATACTAAAAATATTTATTAAATAATAAATATTTTTGTACCTAAATATAAAATCATCATATTTAAAGAAATAGGTAAATAAACCTTTCAACATTAAGATGACTCATTGTTCCGCCTGAGCCGAGCAATTGAATTAAATAAATAATTAATTAAATTAAATTAATAATAAATTAACAATAAGTTAATTTAATTCAACTGCTCGTAACTATAAGTTAAGTTATAGAAAAAAAATTTTTTTTTAATTAACGGCTTCTTTATATTATTCAAAATAATTATAACTTAGTGATTATTATTCAATTCAATGCATAACAATATGCAATTTCTTATAACGTTATAAGGTAACTAACCTTTTATAAACCGACTTTCAGCCAAATTTTTATTTCAATAAAAAAACATCTTTTAACAAAGATATGGACATCGCACGAATTAAGTAATTTGTACGGTATTATTGAGCAAGAGCTTTATATGGTCCACGCCATGACCCACTGACTCCAACGGCACATAAATGGACCAAACAAAATCAATATCTGCGACGCCATTTTTAGCGTTGAAAAATTATAACTCTCAGACCTCAATTCTTATGTCCATTATTGTTTTGCATTTAATAATACCTTAACTACCAAATAAAGTCCATATACTTAAACATACACATTTAAATAAACTCGCGCCAATTAATTAGGTATGCTAAACCAAAAAGAAGCGACTCGTTTGTTGTTTTAAATTAGTAGTTTTAACCAGAAATGCTTCCACTAAAAACACTGTGCGCGATTACATTTTATATATTTGTACATTCATAAAGGCGTTTTTATTTAAATACAACATACTAACGAACCAATTAATAAATTCAGAACTTTTTCATGTTAGTAGTTAATATAGACTTAATAAAAATCGATGCCATACTAATTATTATTAGACAGTTAAACAGCATAGAGCAGCATACGTATTTATAACAGACGACAGTCTTTTCGTTATTTTTATTCATATTGTAATACACAACATTTTTATTATTCAGTTTCCCGCCACTACTAATGACTCTACAAATAGGACAACTCAAAGTCGCATTCGTTTTTTCTTCGTGTTTCACAACTTCTAATGGTTACTTGGCGCCTATCAATTCTATTTTCAAAGTTTTGATTTTAATTTAATATAACAGGCAAGAAAAAAAATTGCTTACCTTCGTTTAATGTTAGCGCATTTGTCGTCACTGCCAGTAAGGATAAAAGGGTGAGGGCGCGAATGGCCCGCGAAGCCATATCTCCTGGAAATTACAAAATGTAGGTGTATATAGATACAAATAGAAAAAAATTATGGTAGATACTATAATTTTTTAAATTTTCATAACATTAAGCATTATTTTTGTTTATTGTGTGTAATTTTACATTTATAATATAGACTTTTTTACAGAAATATGTCTTCATTTTAAAACCTATTACAAAAAATAACAAGTCTACTTGCTAACTTTTTAACAGAAAAAATATTCAATTTGCCCTTATTAAAAACAAATTAAGTCTCCCTTAAATTACCAACCTTTTAATGTACGCGTTGCAAATTTTATGTGTATTGATAATTATTACTACGCACAAATATTATTTATTTTATTTCCAACAACTGCCGTCATGTTATTTTAAATTATCTTGTTAAGTGCGCGTGCGCAGCGAACCACAAGTTAAACTAACGCGCCTCGACTATTTGAATTCATCGTATATTTTCTGTAGGTCGCACCTTGTGAATCATAAATTCTACATATGACAGCCGACAGGAGATGCCAATGTTATATACTTACTTGCTTAGACTGTTAAGAGATTTTTTCCTGTACACATATATTTTGAAAAAAGAAAAAAATATATATGAAACTGTTTAATGTTATTTAGAATTTTACTAAATACTATTTCACACATTCACGTATACCTATAGATTCCCGAAGTCTATGTGTTAAGATTTTAGATATATGGCAACACACCGGGTGTACATAAAATAATATTGATGCTTAACAGTGTGGCCGGTGTAAGATTTTTGACCGACTTCAGGGAACTACCAGTTACTGCAAACCCCATTTTTTCCATACTATTCGGCAAAATCCGACTCTATATCATTATATTTTTTCTCCTTGATTTAAACACGATAAAATAATATACAATAGTGATGGTTGTCACAATTATGTACGATGTATTTCAAACATGGCTTTGTACTTATGATCAAATACTATTTGGGTAATATTGAATAAAGAAACGGCAGCACTTGTAGTTAGTTTGGGAAGAGTGACTTGTCTGTAAATGTAAATGTCATAGTTATCGGAAATTTCGAGTGGAAATTAATCGCGATGGCTGAAAATAGAGAAGAAATTCTTGCTAATTTTCAGGTGAGTTAGTAAGTTATTATTTAAATTCAGACAAAAGAATTTAGGAAGTTTATAACGATTTCTTTCTAGATATACAGGTTATGTGATGAACAAAAACAGTGACTTTTAAGTGCTATATCTTAGCTTTTTTAACTTGTGTATGTAGTATTTGTGACAAATAAACTTTAATTCAACAATGTTCTTTTCCTTGTACTTCAAATATAAAATTCTAAACAAAACGCTTAGGTTTCGAGAGTAATCTAACAATGACATTGAGCCTTTGTGTTGTTTTATTTACGCATTAATCCATATGATTTCCGTTATTGCATTAAATTTTTCATGAAATGGTTCGTATTTGAACTTGCAGACCATTACCAATGTTGAAGATGTCGACGAAGCATTATTTCACTTAGAAGAAAGCAATTGGGATTTACTGGTATGTATTTAAATGTTATATGTCCTTTGTCTAGTGTAAAAAACAAATTTTAAACTATACATTGTACATTGTGTATTGTTTTTTTAGTCTGCAATAAATAGAGTGTTGCCTCAAGATGGTAATTCCACAACTCAGACAAATAATGCACAAGATGAAGAGATGATTGATGATGACATATCTGTGATAACTCCAAAAAACCACCCGCCTGGTAATTATTATTATTTTAGCACTGTTTTAAAAATAGCAAGTTATTTGCCTTTGTCAAGCTTTCATAATTTTTAAAGGTAGGTATGAAGTTCCTTTGCCAGAGATCATCCTACAGAATTTATTATTTTATTATCTACTTGCTATTTTCTATTACTGATTTGTTATCTTACTCTATAAGTTTGATTTTAAGAAGAATATTCCTAAAGCAAGATTAATAAAACTTTTGAATAAACTAAATGCACAGTAATTAAAAAAAGCTGTGTTACTTGAAATATAATATAAAAAATTTTTTTAGATCGGCAAGATAATCAGGCTTCAACATCTTCGTTAAGAAACAGCTCCTCTGATTTAGTAGAACTTCAAGTTAACTGTAATAATAAGATAAAAGAAATTATTATTTCTGGTTCAGCGACTGTCAGTAAGTATAACAAATTAAAAGCTAGTTACATGTCACTCGAAGATTACTTCACTATATTTATTTTTTACCACATGTGGAGATAATTTTTTTTGTGTGCACATCTAACATCGAGTTAGAAGTGGACATAATTTTTTACTATACATATATATCATGCCTTTTAAATTTGATGAAACTTTTTATATTAAATATAGCAGGGATCCATAGACTAAAACCTGATAGGATTTAAGTGCAGTAGGAATTTGTTTTAAATTGAACTTTCTTAATGAACATGGCAATGGTAATGTGAATTTATTGTATTTTAAAGATTGGTCTATATATGAATTGTTTAATAGTTTTTCTAAAATTCATATATATTATTTGTGAGTGTAAGAAGTTAGATATTTCCTACATTAAAAACATAACTGGCTCTTCCAATATAAGTATATTTTGTGCAAAATAATGTATTTTTAATTTTTTATTCAGATATGATAATGATGAAGATATTAAAATTTCCTTTTTGTAATCCACTAGGTGATTTAAAAAATCGTTTAGAAATGGTGTTTGGTATACCAGTATGTCAGCAACAGATATCAGGCCTGGGTGGGTCAAAGGCTACATCCACAGCACTGCTTTCAAGTTTAGGCCTAGCTAGAAATGCTGTACTTCGGTTAAAAGCTGCAGATGGATTGATGGCTGATGAAGAGTGAGTATTTTAAAGTTGTTACAAGCTTATTCAATTGTAATACTCAAAGATTGGATGATTGTGAGAAGACCTCATAACCATTAACGAGACAGTATGTCTTCAATATGTATAAATAAAATATATAATATACTAAATTACTAACCTTATCATTATACATTTTAATACTTTAAGACTTTCCTTTTAAAAAAATATGGTTTTATATTAAACCTACACATCTTTTACAAGCCAATGCATTTGTTGTAAAAAAATTGAAGCCGGTGTAATATTTATTTCAAATACTTGTACTAGGGTAGCAGAAAGACTGACAACCACATATGTTCTACACGTAAAACATGAAGAAAGAGATTACACCCTCAAATACCCAGGAACCAAAACTGTGCAAGAGGTTAAAAATGATCTCTTCTCGCTGACAGATATACCCGTTAGACATCAGGTTTGTTAACGTTTATTATTTAGACTGTAGACAGTGAATGTCAGTACATGGTTATTGTAGATAACCAGATTCCTTGGCAAGATAATTTCACATACAATTGTAACAAGACTGACAAATGTTATGAGTCACATATGCTAGTTTATATGACACATACTTGCTTTGTCGATATTAAGTCAAAACCTTATTTGGTATTTACAATTAGTATCCCAATGGTAAATGGGTCCGCTACCTAAATCGCAGAAAATAAATTAAATTATGTTGCACCCTGTCAAAGTCTTTTTCTCATTACACCCAACTAATAACTATCCCAAATATTAAAAAAAATGTCGGCCATATTGTCACTATTTAGTACTTTTCATAATGTTGCAACACTGAAATTGTCAAATTTGGTGTATGTATTAATTTATAATAAATTTCTGCAGGTTCCTTCTTTGTCTCGTACAAAATATTTTGACTAAATATCATCATACCATGTATGACATATAAATTGAAATATGTTACATTCATAATTTCAATATACTTTAAATTAAATATACTTTGAAGGTAAAAAAAACATTGTTGTTTCATGTTGCATATATTAAAGGTAAATACAAAATTTATGATTTTTATTTTAACTTTGTTTTACCGAATGGCTTGATATGTATTAAATATATGATTATTATATTATCAATTAAACATTCTTGGTATATGTATTTATCTGTGTGTTTGTTTTTACATTTCTAAATAGTTGCTTGTTGTGTGTTCAAGTGGAATTGAGAATGGTATAGATTTACAATTTGATTAGAAAGACCGGCAACGAACTTGCGAGTAAAATTTTTGCACTCATACAAGTGCCAATGGGCGGCGGTATAACAAGATGAGCCTCATGCCCGTTTGCCCTATTTATACATTTTTATTTTTTTTATGTAAATAAAGGACGTCTTTCGGGTCCGCTATAATAATTGATATATTACCAGGTATGGACAGGGTGGCCAAATGTAACGGGCTTGGATGACACAGTGCTAGCAATGGTGGGGTTAAATCTACCCCAACATGAACTAACAGTTCGTGGAGCCCCTAAACAAAGAGAATATAAGAGGGTAAGTTTCAATTTCAATGGTCAAAAATGTATTGGATTTTGAGACACGGTACTAGGATATTACACTCACTCACATGTACACACACCCATACACCCAACACGCTAACACAGGCGTAATACGCCGCGTCGCGTAAGCTGTTAAAAATTGTTATACCGTCTGTACACACGAGAGGCTCTCGCCGAGTCTCGATCGATAGGATCGAGAGAAGAGCTCCTGTACACACTCGTTAAATTAATTGTATTTGAAACACCGTTAATGATGGACGTGGAAACTGCTGCTGCAAAGACAAACTCTTTGTGTAATAAGTTACTATAATTTTCTTCACGTTTACCATAAAAAAATTACGAAGCCATGGCGAAGAAGGTGGATGGTAACCAACACCGCAACAGAAATAGATTCGACCACAGATTGAACGAGTGCGCACAGGTCGCTCTCGTTTAACTCGCGAGACCCTTTGACTCGTGCGCAAAAAACCGACAGGCGACCGAGAGAGGCGAGAAAGCGAGACGAGACAAGAGCCGAATTGTACACTCGCGATCGGCCTGTCTCGACCAGTGTGTACAGCCGGCATTAGAAGAATTTGCTGTTAATTTTTGGTTCCCAAATCTTACACATTTTAATGGATACTTTTGAATAATATACTATTATTTATAATAACAATTTGTTATGTCTAGGGTTGTAGTGAAATAATTACGTATCTTCTATGAAAAATTGCAGATAATAGTAGATAGTTCGGACAGTGAAAACAGTTCGGTTGAGGAGGTCGAGGATGCCGATTCATTCCCTGCCGAAGATGACATGTTCGTCGATGCCCCTTCAGACCGGCTTCAGCCTTTGAGTAAGATTTGTGTTTTATTACCTGAGATATTTCCTATTTAACAAGCTGTCAAAAGATAGCGTGTTATTAGCTGATGATACAGCTTTAAATTTGATTATTTATTTACACTTTGTTATCATAGTAGATGATTTTAAAAATTTTATCTTTCGCCTTATCGTTTTTAGAAAAACGACACAAACAATAGAAAAAATTAAAATGTTAAGTATAGCTAACTTTAGGGTGTCGCTTTTTAGTGACGGTTTGGTGCGTAAGGTTGATTTTTTCCTTACGCGCCAAAATAAGTATTACTTTAATAAAAAGCCTGTACTCCAGTACCTACTACATAATAGCCATGTCACTATGTTTTCACATTAGCCCACGAACACCGTCAGTCTTCATTCTTGCAACCATTTTCCATTCCTTCCCGCTATCTGTTATATTGCATACATATGTAGGTATTATGCAAGTTAATTTGTTATTAGAAATATAAATGTATTTTCAAAAGAAATAAAATCAGATTCGTTTCAAATCTTCTAAGGTAAAAAATAGTATCTTCTTTTCTAAAAAAAAAATTTTTTTTCAAACGGCCGAATCTATACATGACGGTATAAGATTTGACGTTGTCAATCTGTTTAACTACGGATTTTATTGATATTTTTATATTGAAACCATCGCAAATGAGCTGCCATGATCTAAATCCTGATGAAAATCAAATAATCGAACAAGAAAATAAAGGCGACGGTGATAAACAAACCGACCAAGGGCCTAGCACGATCAAACGCGTATTAAAACGAAAACGTATCAAGTATACGAAAACACGAACGAACATTCCACGAAAGTCGAAGACAAGAGCGTTGATATTAATAAAAGCATTTGTTAAGCCTAAAGGTAAGCTGCAGACCAGAAATAAGCTGGTCCCCCTGCGAATACATTCCCCTCAACCAACGAGGTCTAGTACGCATGCAGCAATGAATTGAAGATGTCTTCAAAAATCTCGTATAAACAGATGTCCGTCCTTGTTCACTGGAGATAACGCCCATATAGATGTTTATTTATATGTCGACCAAAAGGGTTTGTCCCAAAAGCCTACAACAGCTCAAAAGAGATGAATTCTTTTGAATATTTATTAATTTTGGAAGTTGGTTTTATGGTTTAGATTATTGGTGTACCAGTTTTGTGATATTTTTGTTTTGTTACTTGCTGTTAATGTTTTATTTTATATGCTAATTAGAGTAATATATAAATCGAATTATATACTTCTTTCAATATTTTGTATTAGACAGTTAGTCTTTACGAATGCAGCTGACGTCAGCTGATTATCTTGACGTCCGTTGACGTCCACAACTGAGCGTTTAAATTCAGTTTTAGCCGCGTACCACCTCTATGTGGAACCAGGCGCTCACTGAAGTATTTCTGAACTATTTCGACTTAGTTTAAGAAAAGAGCGTACCAAAATCTTAAAAGGCTGGCAACGCACTCGAGCAATGCGTGTCCGTGGGCGGCGGTATCATTTAACATTAGACATTGTTACTGTAATGTCCTGCCTCTTGGAGTATTACGGCTCACCAACACCACAACACTATACAGTCGTCTTAAACACAACCGCTCCGCTCGGGTGACGGTTGACGACTGACTCGTGACGTAGGCGCATGAGACAACCAAGCAACACTTTATTTAGCCAATACACTACAGTTACATTAAAAATAATAGACTAGCTGCTTCCGCGAACTTCGTTTCTCCTTAATGCTTAGCCTACCTTTTTAGTACATGCCAACATGGAACATTTTGCCATGCCACCCCCTTTTTTATTTTTTGGTTGATTTTTTACACCTTGTGTCCGAAAAACCCTAATATCTTACGGAACCCTATTTTTGTTCAAAATTAAATATAGCCTATATTACTCGTGGATAATGTAGCTTTCGATTGGTGAAAGAATTTTTAAAATCGGTCCAGTAGTTTATGAGCCTATTCATTACAAACAAACAAAGTTTTCCTCTTTATAATATTAGTGTAGATATCAATTGCTGCGCTAGATGAAGTGAATTTGGTATTATTAAAAAAAAGGACATCTTTTGAGTAGGAATTATTTGTTAAAGTAAAAATAGTTTGTAACCAATTTCGTATACTTAGGTAAATAAAACTTTAGTAACGGTTTTTTTTTTATTTTTTGATAATGGTTCTCTTTTGACTTTCTCTACTCTAGTACAAAACATTTTGTGCGTTGTTAATAATTATTTCTTTATTGCTTAATTTTTCCCCGTGAATTCAATTATAAACTTTTCTACTGCAAGTAGAAACATATTCAAGTTTTATACATCCATAAAACTATGTTATCTTGAAGTACCAAACCCCTGTATAACTCTTATAAGGCGATTTCATATTATGCGATTTTAGTCGTATAATACGGGTGTGCAATACCCGTTATATTATCTGTATTTATGACAAATGTTTTTAACGCACTTATTTCGTTTATAACATAGATTTTCTTTGTATTCAATTTAAATCCCCTTTATTGAGAATTGACAAACGTGAATTATTTGTACGTGTTATCTCATACAAGCGCGTTATGCAATAATACTCCTGCAACGCGAATCCTATGAATTATGATGCACAACCAATCTTCTATTTTAACATTATGGGCAGATGTTTTTATGATTGATATTTCTAGTGTCCGAGCGAGTCCAAGACGAAGCCCTAGGCTGCATAGAGTTTGCGCAACGGTTTCGAACTCGGTACGGACCGAATTCGCCTAACTTCTTCGAAGGGACGCTGCAGGATGCAATCAAGGAGTCCTGTCTCACCCCAGCCAAAGAGGTAATTGTATATTTCATTCATCCAAGAAGCTACAGTTAAAACAACGAAATCATTAATAAGTACTTTTATAAACGGCTACAAATTTATTAGAACACATGTTCAGTGATCATTATAGAATGTCCTCTATTTGGAGACTCCAGGTGTGTTCTGCAGCTACAAATCGATATATTATTATATCGAGAATTTACTAATTTTAAGAAGCTTCAGATCACAACTTCATGATTTCTGCAGTAAGAGAGTAACATGCGACACTCACTTCAACAAGAGCATAGCGGAGGCAAGACGACAGACGTCTATGAATGTAGAATAGTAATATGTAATATAAATAAATATAATACGTTAATATAATTATATAAGAACTTCTCGTTGGGCCTAGGTTACTGAAAAACGTCTATATTATTTAAATACAATTTAGTTTGTTGAACAGTGGCCCAGTGGCTACGCGGTCGATTTTCAATCCTAAGGTCGGGGGATTTTATGTACATAAGTCATGGATTGCAGGAAGACGTGTATTGGACATGGACATTGTCAAAGGGCTCGCATGTGCATTGCCGACCTTTATAAAAATTAGATTTAATAACTATAAAGAAAACGAAGACCCATGAATTAGCATTTTTTTTTCAGAGAAAGCTCCTCGCGTTGTACCTCCATCATGAGCATTCGGTCTTATCGAATGTGTTTTGTGCCCAACTTCTCGGCTGTGAAACGGTGTTGCAGACACTTGCGGCTAACTTCATAGTGTACGGCTGGGATCTCACTTACCCGGATAACATGAATTTGTAAGTATTTTAACCTTTATTGATATGTTTTCTGTACAAACGTGCTGTCTTTTTTATAGAATTTTTTTTTAATCACGTCGCTGTTGGGGTAACTTGGGATCGCGTTAGTTGATAAATTCAACCTAACTAAGATTAAAAAAAAACATTTTCATAATAATGTTTTTCAGATTACTTACGTCAGTGACAAATGCCTTAGACCTAGTGGCCAGTAGAACGATTCGAAGGATTCCAATAGACCGATTGCCCGCGCTGCTCATTATCATGCGCCTGCGCTCCAATACAGAGATTTACTCTGTTATCAATGGTGAGATTTTTAGACCTCTATTTTCCTTTAGTACGCCATGCACTTGCATCTCTGTATCCACTGAGAACCAACCTCTTTGACAATGTCGATCTAATAATACACATTTAAACTCAACGATAATCTTGTTTTTAATCTTTAATTTAACATTTTTATGTACTTTACTATACATATATACATATATACAACTTTACACAAGACTGCAATACGTACACTGGTAACTTTTTTTTCTACTAATATAAGTATTTATTACATTCCTCTTCTTTCTTTTTTGCGACTGAGGCGCAAAGTAGCTGCTATGGTCTCTGGCAGAATGACCAGCCCATGCTGAGGAGCATAATGCTGATCCAGGGCCAATTACAGCCACAGCACACGATCGCTCATTTTTTTTCTTTGATTATTGTGTGTGGTTATGTGTATTTGTTATTACACACGCAAATACAAATATATATAGGTCTCAATAAAGTAGGTATTTAAGATTTCTAACACTAAAAAGCCGGTGTCAATTGTATTTGGTTTGTAGGTAATGTGGGGGTGTCGGAGTTGGTGGGGGGTTTAATGGAGGCGGTGGAAAGATTCGCGGTCCAAAGGGAAGAAGACGCGAAGGTCGAGAGGGAGAGACTGGCGAGGCAACGTGTCAAGTGGGAGCAGGACGAGGCGTACCAGATGAGTCTGGATGCTGACAGGTATTTAACATATAATGACTTAAAATTCATTAAAAATTTATTATTAATACAACAATAACCTCGAATCCCATGTAATCTAAAGAGAAACTTGCGTTGAAAAGAAAGAATTTGCGTTCATAGATAACAGAATATAAAGTCATAGATTATTTACAAATATTGTCAGCGATACCGTGGATTACTTCGAACATTTTAGTGTCACGTGACTTGTAAAAATATTTTTTTATTTTTACAAGTAATACTTTAATTACATTCATACTGTAAAGTTTTGTAGTTTATTTAAGTGTAATACCTTAAAAATTGAACAGAGCAAAAGAGGAAATAAAGAAACAGCTAGAGCTGGAACGGAATCAGGAGATAGAGCGCGCGGAGTCCGAGCGGCAAATGCAAGAAGCGCAGAAGGAGGCGCAAAGGCTGGGTGCGGAGGCCCGGGTGCCTCCGGAGCCCGAGGCGGACGCCGGTGACGTCACGCGTATACGGGTGCGTCTGCCCCCGCCCCACCACGAGTGCCTGGAGAGGAGATTCAGGGCGCAGGACACGCTGGCCGTGAGTTGATCTTTGATTTCATTAGTTTCATAGCCCCACAGCACAGAATTATATAACAATAAATTATGTAAGATGTTAAAAATGTTGGGTATTTTTTTAGAATTGGGGTCAAACGGGCAGGAGGCTCACCTGATGGTAAGTGATACCACCGCCCATGGACACTGTCAATGCCAAAGGGCTCGCGAGTGCGTTGCCGGCATAATAATAATATATTATATTTTATGAATATACTAGCTGTTTACTTCGATGCGGCGCATTGTAATTGGTTGAAAAATGAGAAATAACAAAAAGAATACAATTCATATCAGTTTAATTTTACAATAGTTGTGGATATACAATATTTTTATTAATGTGCAATCCGCATCAAAGTCTTAACCACACAATTCTTAAGATTGAGCTTGGGCTTTATTATTGCAAATGCCAATCGAATTGGAAATTGCAATATTTTAATTTGAAATGGTGTATCGGTCGGGATCATGGGTAGTCGAAGAATGAAGACATCTTCACCTTGAAAGGCCCTGTTAAAATCGATGCTTCCACTATGTTGCCCTTGCAGAGTTTTGACTCAATTACTATTGGGGTTGTCAGCGAGTGCTTTCCTCGCTTCCGGCAGCTTTAAAATAAAAATACATAAAAACAATCCTTGATGCGATATATCATGCTTAGAATTCAGCTTGATCGGTACAGAATTTGGAGTTGAAGTGCAGACAAACCAACATAACATTTTTTTATATTTATATATATATAGATGTTTCGATTTTCAGGGGCTGTTAGACTTCTTAGCGTCGAAAGGTTACCCACAAGAGAACTACAAAGTTATTTCTAGCTGGCCTAGAAGAGACGTAAGTTTAATATGTGTTATGTTCTTGGTCGAGTTTGGTTTTTATAAGAGAGGAGGCAAACGAATAGGCGGGTCACTTAAAGTTAAGTATAAACGTCGCCCATGGGCACCAGGTCGGCAAGAAATATTTTTAATAAAATAGTTTACCTAAAGCTTGATTCCACTTAACAGTGACCGCTTTTATGTTTTAAAAAAATGAAAAAAGTGCGTGCGTACAAAGTACACATGACAGAAATGAAACTTCTTTGTAAAATAATTATTACTAAGGTAAAAGCCCCAATAGATGATCACTCCATGCATTTGTATCTATATTCACACTGTTTATGTGCTAATGTGAAAATAAATAAATAAAAAACTGCGATTACTGGACGTTATGCGACAGAATTCCCTTCTAAAAATCTAATATGTAGCTACGAAACGAATACTTCAACCAATAGAGTGTAATTTTTCTTGATCTCCCTTTCTCACTCACTCTCAATCGCTCTCTCCCTTTTTTTTCGACAAACACGCTGCACATTTTCGTGACGTCCCGTAAAAAATTGTGTGCAGCATACGCACACACACACACACTCTCAGCTACTCTCAAATATGTATTTGAGAGTAAAACGAAACATATATATATGTATAATAATATAAATGTAATTAATTAATGTTAAATTTATTATTCAGCTGACAGCGGAATCTCAGAGCAGTACACTGAAGGCACTAAAACTATATCCACAAGAAACCATCGTCCTGGAGGAGCGGTGAAGCGCGCTTTTTGCAACTACCCACCATTTGTCATACGGTTTTTTACCTAAACGGGGATTTCTTAACTTTGCCGTTTTTTAATAAAATTGGAATTGTGTGTTCATTGTGAACATTTCGTTGTATTTATTTTTGTACCGGTTCAGACACGTTTCGGAAGTATGAACGGATCTTACAATTCTGACCGGAAGTTATCAACAAATCGGAAATTTTTGCACAGTCACCATTTTTTGGCGGGCTTGCTATTTTTTTTTAATTCGTATAAGGAATCGTCCCCATAACATGTATGACGTTATTGAAATCAGTGAACGTGAAAATCTTTATGCAAAGTTTGCGGGTACCTCAATGAAATATTAGCGTTGTCTAATTGCAACATGTTACAATAATAACTCTTAATTTGTATAAATTGCATTATGTTAATTAAAGATTTTAAGATGGATCCTTGTATTTTATTTATACACCTTTAAACTAACTCATTAGTTAAATGTTTAGGCGCTTGTCTAAATTAATTACAAAACATCCTTCAAAACACAAGAACAAACAAAACAAACTTTCAAGTACTCACTTGCCAAACCGGTGTTAAATAAAAGATTAAAAGGTGCTTTAAAATGGGTATAATTTCTCTAAATTCTATTTTATTACATTATTTTTAGCTAGACAAAAGAATATGCATATTTACTTGAATTCACTTACTTTACAAATACATAGGCAAATACAACATAATATATTATACTTAATAATAAGCGTAATAAATGAATCTGTGTGGCCTTTTTTGTCAAAGGCTTACACCAAATTCCACAATTTTTGTCTACACTGTGCCACTCTGCCGATCTGTGTGTGTTCTCTGTTGTACCTTCTAAGTAGTCTTCCTCCTTTGCGTTTATTCTACCTTGGGCACCAGTCAAGAAGTTTCTTGTCAACCTTTTCTGTTCCTCCATCATACATAGTAAACTAAATCTACGGAATATTTTAGAAACAATCTCTTTTTCTAATTCCTTTATATAAAATGTATGAGAATATAAGTATTAAGAAAAAAAAATATTCAAAAATATATACAAGATAAAATAAGCATACAATAAAAATACCAAAATTTCTTTGGTTAAGCAGAAAAAATATTTTCAGCAAAACAGCGAATTTGGTTCGAGATAGGCACCCAATAATGCTTTCTCTAAGACCGAATATATCCAGCTCCGAATAAACACTGTTCAATCCGTTAAAATCAAGAAGAATTCGAAAGAGACTTGCCTAAACCCCTAGGTTGGTTTTTTCAGAGTGGATTTTTGAGTAAGGGACAACAATTTTAATATAGAGGTCACTGCTCTGTATTTGATTATTCAGCAATTTATACAAGGTAACAACGACTAAAGATCTCCGATTATACAGTGTTATCGTACTTAACCTATAAGTCGCTGATGTTATGGATATAAATCCTCTGCTAGTGAAAGCTAGGTATCGAGTAAGAGATCTTTGTATGCTTTTAACGCGTTCTTGCATAACTGCTAGCTAATAGAATTGGTACCAACTATAAAAATGTGATCTTAAAACCGATAAATGATAACTTATTGCGAGATTTTGGAAAGCTGGAATTAATTTTGTAGCTTTAGACATATATCTATTAATTTTATTTTTAAGAGAAATTCAGGTGTATTTGTTAAATATATTTAGAATGTTTGTTAACTCTAAAAACAATATTCTCAATAACTAATACAGTAAGAGCAAGAATATGTCCGATACCAAGCAGAATAAGTGCAGTAGAGAACTCTTGTATGTTGACTGAAAAAGCGCGAGTGCCAGGTGTGCGAATACAGGGAGGCTTTGCTTCGTCCCATATTGCCTTCAATCTGCTCATCACTCCAGTTTCCAACATTTTCCTTATTCTGAAACGGGTAAAAAGATTTTTGTATTGAATGCCTTAAACAGTGACAAACCATTGCCCCACGTATGTACCTATATTTCCTGATTTAGCCTTTCATGCCTGACAAACGCAGTCGAATTCTTTATTGCCAATTTCGTGTGACTATCATCAGGGTCCCTTACAAGTTATGGAAGGGAGAATCGTATAATAAATTAAACTTATAACAAAACTTTTAACTACACATTAAAAGAAAAGTTTCACTCTTTTAATTCCAGGTAAGAAGTACCAAAAAGGTTAACTCAATGAATTATTACGCATATCGTTTGACGATTCGTCAAAATGCTGACAACTGTTTTCTGAGGTTTCGTAGATTGCTTCAGCAATACTGTGTACATGTAGTCAAAATCGAAGCGGAGCGCCTAACTTTCATACGGTTGAACCAAACGGCGTTCGGAGAAGTATATGCATTTAAAAGATGCACTGAAGAAAGTGCAGCTAATGTTGGACATGTAGTATCACAATATTGGCGCTAAAGAGAATTGGTCTAATTGTAAAACTGCCATTATTATTTCGCAATTGCAAGAAATAAAACATTTATGTATTTGCAAAAACGTTGTATTAATGTTATTTCAATTTTTTTATTCAAACTTCGTTGCTAGAAAGAAACACAAATAACACAATACAGATAAATTACAAGAAATGCAATGGGCGGCCTTATCGCTAACAAGCGATCTCTTCCAGACAACCCTAGTAAGAAAAGAAAACAATAAATAAAAATGATGAGTGCAAGAAGTGCATAACCAGAAGTTATAGAAAAAAATATATTTATATTAATCTATAGAACCTTAATCTAGAGAAATTAAAAAACCATATTAATAACTAACTAAAATTAAAAAGCTAATCTTAAGCTTAGCTTAAGGATTCAAGAATAGCAAATAGCGATGTAATATAAAAGAGGAGATACAAGAATTATACAGGTCACGATTGATCAGGATATGATAAAGTTAGGAAATGTTTATAGAGAAGAGTTTTAAAAGATGATAGGCAGCAAGCCAATCGTACAGACTCGGGCAGCTTATTCCACAGCCTAATGGCGGAAATCCTAAATGAATTGCCTATGAAGGAAGAGCTGTGGGATGGAATTTCCAATGATATGATATGATATTTTAATGAAGTCCTAAATTTAACTAGGGTTGTTTGCGTTCTTATAGTAAATGCGTATCTCGGCCTTTTAGCGAGCCCGATTTATTAATAATTTTTTGAACAATATGACTAACATGGTTAATTACCCAAGTCTAACGTGTTCCTTATAAGGTGATCGCTTTTGCAGTATAACCCCCATCTTTTGCGGAGGTATCATGTAAACTTCTTGGACCTCACAAATCTCGGACTCCGTAAACGACCACCGCATTATGGGGTACGAAATAATCGTGTCGACGTGGAAAGCAAAGCCTCCTGACTTAACTAGTTCCATGCCTTTTATGGGTGGATAAAAATTGTTTTCTCTTGCAGTCACTACTTTCTGACGATACAGAGCTTTTGCTACGGGATCGGTTGTGCGCTAAAATAATAATAAAAGAGTAATTTCCACTAAAACCTTATTAAATTTCTGGTGAAATTGTATTTAAACTTTGAAATTGTTGACACCATTAGTAAAATTTGTATTAATTATAGATATCATGTAGGATATTCCGTATATATATGTATGTGACGCATAATGTACAAATACGTCTCAAGACTATGGGGCATAAAGCGAACGTACCTTTTTATATCGTCGGTAGAATATTTTGTTAATCTAAATTCAGAGAGATAAATTGTATTATTTTAAATTGCGGATTTTGTTTTATTCCGGAAACATAGGTACTAATACTATTAATAGGATAAAGCAAAGGAAAATCCCAGAGAATGATTTCTATGCTACTATAATATACCTTGAGATAATCTCTATTGTAGACTACATCTTCCACACCTATCTTTAGGTTGCTGTTTAATAGGTCTGTTAGAGTACGAATTGTTTTAGGAGGTTCACGCAACAAAGTTGACACAAGCATAGCATTGTAGTACTGATACAATGTCAAAGTGAACATAAAGGTTATAAAAATCGTAATCTTCACCGCTGTTGATCCTCTATGTATTGACATTCCTGAAATAGTTAAGTATATAAAAAGCTTTGCTTTGCTATAACATGCAAAGCAAAGCTTAGTGCCATTTTCAATAATTTTGTCGGCCACAGAAAGCTGAATACTGATGCTTGCCTATTAGAAAAATGATTACGAAACAGAAAAAGAATCTGTCGGCCAGACCGTAACAATAAGCATGTCTTTTGGTAGACTAATATAGTGGTCTATCTGGAATATGTAAATGTACTACCTTCTTCTAATAAAAAATAGCCGCAGATATTATGTATCTACCTAACTCAATGCCACAACTCCTCACGTCCTTTGCATGCAGTTATGTTTCATATACATTCTAATCTCGATAACTTGAGTGAGTGACTAATTTCACATTATTAAGAGTTCAAAATAACATGCGTTTATAACCGCGCGAATAAGAAAACAAAATTCCCGATTAATTATTAGTATTTATTAAAATTTAAAAAAAAAATTACAATTATTTTCGAATATTCGGTAATCTTTTTTTGATACTTTGCAGCCTAATTTGCATGATAAACAATTTAATTAAATTACCGAGAAGACCAATTTAAGTACATTGATTTTATTCAATTTATTGAGTAAGGACCGGAAAATATTTATTATTATTATCAAATTATCGGGAGGCGACTGTGGCTAGATATGGCTAGATGTGTAGATGTAGGTGGCTAGATGTGTATAGATATTTAACAAACAGTAATTCTTTTGCAACTTATCAAGTACTTACCTTGCTGTCCTAAAGCACTAAACACAAATAAAGCCGTGAGCGATGGTGTAGTATCCTCCGAACCTCCTGGTCTTAAAATTGTATTTAGTTTAAGGAGACTATAGAGGAAAGTCGCAATGAGTAGTAATAGTCCAAGCGTGCTATACCAGACCGCGTTAACAAGAGGTCGAGCGTAAATCGCAAAACTACCGCCCGGATGCTTAGGGTGGCGGAAAATGAAGCAAATTCTGAAAAATAATATGGAGTCAATTATACTTATAGTCTTTACTGTTTGATTTTTAGACCAAAAGATTATTACCTGCTTCCCCAAGTTTCAGCAACATAGTCAATAACTTCAGATCTATCCTTTCTAAAGAAAACAGATGTTCCTCCAATATCAGACTCCTTCCTCTGTAAAGCACCTACTAACCCATCGAAGCTACCATTGCGCAAGTATCCCCAAGACGCTGTGCGTTGGAGATTATACCTAAAAGTAAAATAATGTATTGAGTAATTTAAAGAGTGTATACTTATGTGTTTTTATTCCCAGAAACCAGAAATTGCAAATTGGGGCACATTTTACCGCCCACTACCACTATGTGTAGCCCGCTGAAGTATTTCCGAACGATTTCGACTAAGGGTCCTTCAAAAAAAAATATACTAAATCTTTAAAGGGCGCACTCACAAGCCTTTCTGCTTATTGCCTCCTATTGTCCACGGTTGGCGGTATCACTTAAATCCAGGAGAGCCCCGTCTTTTTAAAAGAGTATTTAATAGTTTTTTAAATATAAACTTACGTAAAATTGTACATATCTCGTAAGTACATCATGAGCGTAAAAAACTTTAGCTTATGTAGCGAGTCGATTTGGGATTTCTTGTGTAGATTAAGAAAACTATGAAACGTTATATGGCTGATAGGGTCCGGATATACAACGGTTATTTGTAGCCTAACTCCTGTCAACCGTTTGTTGCGTTTCGTCAATAAAGATAAGTTTCCATCCCAATATCCGATTTCACTGAGAATAAAACTGTCCTTGCGGTTGTATTTTTTACTGTATAAGTCATAGATTTTGTAAGATCCACTTCTGTTGCATAATACATTAACATCGGATGTAAACTCAATAGGATATTGAGATAAAATGTCTTTTGTCTTTAAAATGTTATCGGATTTCAAAATCCACGAGAGAGGGCTTTGGAATGGCTCATGGAAAGCACTGAAACTTGTTTCCCATAAGTTACAACTTGTGTCAACAATCACACCTAACCTTGAATCGGTATACAACCAATTACGTGCAGAAGTATTATTTATATGAGAAACAGCTACCCGAATGTTATTTTCTATAAACATTTTCTGAGCCTGATGAAAATGCTGCAGTTCAAAACAATGGAGCAGAATAACATTTGCTACATTTTTTAATTTGAAGATATTTATAATTACTGCTATTTCAGTTAAAGAAATCCAATAAGTTATATTAGCCATAAAATGCATGACTGTTTTGTATTAAAACAACTGATTGACTAGAAAAATTTATTTTAAAATTATAAGAATTACTGACAAGAAAATTACATGTATTACTGTCAGCAGACATTATACATGCATACTGTAATGCAGTTTCAAATTAAGCATATTACAATTATTCAATCTAATTGGAAATAGCATTTTAAATAAATTAGAACATATAAGTGGAAAATACATCTTGAAAAGGAAATTCAGCTTTATCTGGAACCAAAAGATCACTTAAATAACACACTGTACCAGCAGTGCCTTCATAAAGGCTTTCAGGATTATCAGGCAATCTTGCATCTCTCAAAAATTCTTCTGTATTTATGAAACTGGCAAAAGAAGTGGCCCAGTACAGATACTTGTCATCACCAGTTAGTCGGTATAATAACAAAAACACCATTCCATTTCCAGCAACACCATGACATATTCCAGGGCCTTTGCGAAGAAGTCCTTTCTGCCAAACTAGTTCTGCACTTTTCTTGCATGCATTTAGATACTTTTGATCCTTGTACACTAAATATGCTTTTGCCATGAGATACACTATGCCAGGTGCTCCATGACACCAATGTATGAGTTTATGTTCAGCCATACCAATTTCTTCCATACAACATGGCCAGTTACCTTCTGTTGTTTGTAATGATAATATATAGTCTATCGAAGCTTTAATATCTTGAGCAGCAGATTTATCATGTTCTAAGTAACCAGGAACAGTCAACAACATTTGTAGGATAAAACTAATGCCATGAGCTGCTCCTAAATATTGTGTATTATAATAATGATACATCAAAGGACATGGGCTTTTATGATTTTTAGAATACTCTTTACCTGAAGCTACCATAACATTACAAATTTTGTAAAGCTCATTATTTGTAAACACAGGAATTTTTAATTCTCGACTAATCCATAAAGCCCCTGCTAAATATCCTGCTCTACCAACAAAAAATTCATCACCACCACATTTCAAAAAATTTTGACTTAGATATAAGCTAAAGAGAGATTTGTATTTTTTAAGATATTCTTTGAATAAATCATCACCCGTCTCTTTTTTAATAATAGTAGCCAAGGCGTAAGAACCAGCGTCTCCGAGTAAAAATGATGTTTTATCGCCTGCCGAAGTCTCCAAAGCTGGTTGCAGATATTCTAGGCTCTTCTCTAAGAAATATACTTTTTTGTCGGACAGTAACGGATTTCGTGACAAATAATAAAACATATATGAAACACCAGTAGTTCCAACGTAAAGTCCTCCATCAACAGTTCGGGGAGAGGGTTGCAGTCTTTTAGTAATAACTCCTACATTTTCTTCTATATTTTTAATAACTTCGTCTTTGTTTACAAGCTCAAGCCCAGGCTGGTAATCTTCATAAGGATTTGGAAAATGCCGAACCATTTTCAGGCCAAAAGATGTTGCAGAAACCAAAGTCCTAAATAATCGGGCAGTAAAACTATTTTTTAAAAGCTTATACATACAAAATTAGCGTTACATCGACAGTAAACGAATAAATAATAAGTTAGTATAATAAATTCTTGAGTTCTTGACTCTTTGCTTTTGTCTTAAAAAAATATATTTTGTGCCAGGGAAAAACAAAAACAACAGTTTGATTGTCATAGATTCATAATTTTGAGTTTTGACAAACATTTACAACCTTGTCTCTAACATTAATTAGTCTGGGACATGGTTATAACTAATGACCTTGTATTTGGCCCGGGAAAATACAATCAGTGCGTGTTAGTATAACCTGCCGGGTTCCTGGCTGGTTTTTTTGTGTTATTAAAAGTGTGATCTATTATTGGTATCACTTGTCTGTGCATATACCGCGCGCGGTTTCCTAGCAACCGTTTAAATTAAAATGAGCTATAAAACGGACCAAAGCCTTTTGTAGGAATTTATTTTTATAACATAAATCGTTTTAAATGGGGCCAAAAAGTTAATAAGTACATACATTTATATAATTGTATAAACGTAAATAAACATAAAACCAATGCCAATCACATATAATCGCGGAAATGTGAGTCGTTTGTTACATGAACATCAGGTTTACGTAAGGAAGTAAGTACTAAGTGTATGTAACTTTTCCGTAGGTGAGAAAACTTGCTTTTAGATCAAGAGGAAGGTCTGCCCAGTCCTTTGATGTAACTGCTCCCAAAGTCGAGCACAGTGACGAAGGTGATGGGCGATTTCTACAAATTAAGCCTGCGATAGCCGATCCTCGCGCCTCTTTACAACGGTCTAACACTACTATATCGAGGTAACTAAAAATAAAATATTCGTATATTTTTACTAAAGATTATGGTTATATTTAATTAAAGAAAATTTATTAGCAGTTCCAATTTTTTGCAGTAATAATTATGTTCATAGAGGAGATGGCAATGAGGAATCTATCAGTTTGCAGGCAGTGGGTGAAGGAAAGGTGCAACTTTCTAGAACTCAACAGGAAAAAGATCGTCTGCCTGATAGAATAAGTTTAGATAGGTAATATAACTTAATGTGTAATTATATCTTTCATTTTTTAAAACAGATAACTATTATTAATTGAATGAAAAAATAAAAACTAAAGAAAATGAAATTTCTAGAAAATTTCATTTTTGCTCTATTTCATTTTTGTTAAAGTCAATAAAAAGTTATAATATATTGGTGTTAAATGACATCACCTTTTTTTCAGGAGAGGCTTATCATCAATACCACATATAGTAGGAGAACCCGGTCTGAGATTACTGTCACTACAGCACAATTTAATTAACAGTTTAGCTGGCTTAACGCCTCTTGATCTCGGGAAATTAGTGTTCTTAGATGTGTATGATAATCAAATTGATAAGATTAACTCGTTAGAACGACTTTTCAGTCTAAGGGTGCTTTTAATGGGTAAAAACAGGTAATATTAATCTTATTCTGCTATTTAATGAACGGCTGACACCTACTATACCTTGTGATGTAATTTTAGGATCAAAAGAATAGAAGGATTATCAAACCTTTTGAAACTAGAAGTGCTAGACTTGCACGGTAATAGAATAACAAAAGTTGGGGCGCTATCTAACTTGACCGAACTCAAAGTGCTCAATTTAGCTGGAAACCAAATAAAATTCATTGGACAGAGCGACCTTCAGGGACTTTTAGCTTTAAGAGAACTGAATCTTAAGAGGAATAGGTTGAAAAAGTTACAAGGATTTCAGTTTACGCCGAAACTACAAAAGCTTTATTTAAGTAACAATGATTTGCAAAGGTATAAAATTTTCTCGTAATATGGCTAGATTTTTAATATACCAATTTTATCTTAAATAAATCTACTGATCGGTTAACCTTGTAGTGTGGAAGATGTCTCTTCACTTGCTGAAGCCACAACGTTGATAGAAGTATCATTGGATGGTAATCCAGTTGCCTTAGGAGGAGACTGTACACCATTTTTAGTATCATACCTTCCGAATTTAGTGTCATTATCAAATCTGCACGTTACTGATCAAGTAAGTTTGAAAGCTTTCGTTCAAGGTCTAGGCTGGTTTTGAAAATTTTTTTGTATTTAAATCACGTTTGAACAGCTTTCATAAAACGTAATTGAAGGTTCGAAGTGCGGCGATGGCATGGCGTAATAATAAAGAGGCTGGTCATGCAGCTTATTGCGCTCTTAGTGGATCGGCCCAACAGGCAGCTCGTAGAGATCAGGTTATCAACAACGCTAGAACCAACTGGGAACTTTTAAGGTATGCCGTCATAAAAATTGTACCCTCGATGACAATAATAATAATCCTTCTATTCACAGGACAGAAAATAAATGCTTCCTGACTCCAAACAGCCCTGTGAAACATACTGAGTCTGAAAGTGATTTATGTGACGGTAAAACTCCAGATGAAAAACACACTGTTGAAACTAACGTAATGCCAGATGTGATAGTGTGTGCGCAACCAGCAAATGAATCTAGGAATAATGCTTATAATAGCAAGACAACACAAAATGATGTAAATGCGAAAGCATCGGCAACCAGGATTCAAAGAAGCAATACTGCTCGAAAGCCTTCAGAAAGGCGAGTTAACTTTTCAGACCGTAGTGCCTCTCAAGACACAGATGCTTCACACTCTACATCCACTAGCAGTGACCTACGACTACCGCCAATATTATTGCCAATAATTTCGTCTTTGGAAAATGTTAAACTTGCAGACAGTAACGAACCCATTCTGAAACGGTGGGAGAGCATTTCAAGCGTAGAACCTGTAATTGATTCATCATTCAGTTCACTACCTTCAACATCAACAGATAGTGAGGAAGAAACTCAACAGAGGAGACTAAGGCGAACTCCAACAGTAAAAAGACGAGAAAAATTCAGTTCGATGCGTTCAAAGTCTGTATGTGACCCAGAGAGTAGAAGAATAAAAAATACCAAAAATGTAGACAACGACAATGCGAGCAATATATCCACTAATACAGCAGGAGGGTCTGTTGCAAGTGAACACAAAATCAAACGACAGGGTTCGTTAAATACTAAATCAAATAATAGAAATATAAGAAGTGCAACAATATCCCGAAGAAGTGAAAGAGCGTCGTCCGCACAACGTGCGTCTACAGGAAGAGTGAAATCTGGGAAAAGTTTGGCCAATTTAAAGTCGACTGAGCCTATTCCCAAGGTAATGTCTACAACTAAAGACCGCGAACAAGGAGTGGACTACTTGGTAGAAGTAAATGACGGCATCGTAAGTGCGTGGGGAACAGGGGCAGTCCGACGGTTGGCACGCGAATGGGATTGGGAGAAAGCGCAGACAGTAACAAAGGCTGCATTTCACTACGTTAATTTTAACGCTGTTGCCCAATCTTTGCCAGAGTTAAAGGCCAAGTAAGATAAGTATACATTAACTTACAATAAGTTACTTAAAGAATATTTATTCGTCAAATACGTGAAATGTTAAACCTCTATCTTTAGTGCCTTTCTGATTGACTAAACGATTTAAAGACGAAGTCCCTCTTAGAAGCTGTAATTTTGCAGTAGTTGGCCGGGGGTCCTAATATTATGGATATTTACAGATTTCCCAATGTTTCTCACATATCGGTACGCGCAACTGGTCTTCAGTATTTAGGACAGTTGCATTCTTTGGCTGAACTACGAGGCCTCACAAGCTTGACGGTTCTTCCCGAAGGGAATCCTATTTGCGTAAAAACCTGGCGTGAATATGCAATTTATAGATTAGCACATTGGGGACTTAAAGAGATAAATGAAGAACAGGTAATTCTCGTGTTTTGTTTGTGTTTTGTGTAAAATTTAAAGATTTGTATTGTGGCAATTCTAATGGGCCTTTCATATCCTATTTGACTTTTAATATATTAAGTCCAACGCTTATGCAAATGTGAGAGTATATTTCAGGTAACTGAAGAAGAAATCAAATCTGCAAATAAAACTTATAGTGGCTTAAGCGATTTGGTCCTTCGAGCCCTACCCGATGACCCATTACAGCCACTTTTATCTCGGCTTGGAAGAAGTGGGAATAGCGTAACGACTGCTAAAGCTTGGTTAAGATCTGCAGACCCAGCATTGCGAGACGTCATTGCGAAGGAAGCCTTACAGTACAAGAAGGGAAGTGTATCTCAGGCAAGGTTTTATTATATTTAAAATTGATTTTTCAAATTTTAATTTTATAAAAAATATAATAATAGTAATAATTAAGCATCTATAATATGGAAACCAGCACACTACAGATATCGGCAAATTTCTTGATCATTAAACAAGGGAGTGGGGGAACGTGTACGCATCGTATCGCAGCGCGGGACACAAACGTCAACTGATTTAACAATCACGCGATCGACACGTCACTCTTCCGCCCCCCCCTAGTGATACCTAAAAATTTCTTCTGCGCAGGACACCTGTATCTGTACCACGTATGTTTTTTTTAAGTAAAAAATAACAGTTTCGTGGGCGATTCATACATTTTGGTATAAGTATGTATATGTGTATATATTATATAAAGTTGAGCCTTTAAACTAATTTAGACTAACAAAACATTCTACACCTAGGATGACATGAGTTGGCGCGTTCGTGGTCGCAAGCAACTATCGCAAGCCATTGAAGTTTCATGTGGAGCTGCCCAGCGCTTGCGCATCTTAGAAATGCAATGGCCGACAATATTCAACGATATGATCGAAGAAATTTTAAATGATTTTGCCGATATGGACACACATGTCAAGGAAAAAATGCGTTCACTCGCAGAGACACTGCATTTATAGTTTAGCTAATGTTAGCCAAATACACTAGTGCCATAACCTGAATGAATAATCAGCCAACACTCGCTAATGCACAGCGTTTGCCTATCCGAAACTGGTGAAGTCTATTTGTTATAGTATTGTCAATATTTACGTGATATAAGGTTTTAACTAGTATTGAACGAAAAAAAAATGATTTTAATATAAAACAATAAATATTGACAATTTAATCCATTTCGTGGGCATAAGACTGAAATTTATAAAGCGTACCGTAATTTTAGCTCAGATTTTGCTCATGCCAATCTTATATATAAGCTCATGCTCTACATGAGTATGACTACATGACTAAATGTAGTAAAACGTAAAATGTGCATGCGAGTTTTTCATTAGTTTCATTTTTCGTTTTTATTTAAATAATAACATTAGTTAGGTGCGCTTTATAAATTTACAGACTAAGGTTTCAAGGTGACAATTTCATTGTCAATGTGTGACAAGGACTGCTAAAAACTCGAGAAAACGCGAATTTAAAATACGTATTTGATCAAATACTGTACTTATATTTGATTGGTAAATCTTAAAATTATTATGTTAAAGGAATAGATAAAATACTTGGTGACGTTTTTGTCTCAGACAAAAACGTCATCATCATTGGTGGCACCGAAATACGGCGCACCACCGTTTTTGTTACGCATTGACGAATTAGCGGAGTATTATTTATCATCAAAATAACTCGTGACTGATATATTTTTCAACATAATAAACAATAGTTGCTCAAGCTAGTTTAACTGTTTACACCTTCATGTTAGATATAACATTGACAATTATTATAATTATTATTGTAATTCATAATTTTATAGAAATTGTTTTGTTTATACTTTACTAGATTGTTAAGCGAGTATGAATTTAAAAATTAATTAAATACTTCTCATTATATTACTATTTTATTTTGATGATTCCTGATTTAATCCTCTATGTAAAACCTCTATCTAACTAAAAATAAATCAACATCTAAAAATGTCACATATAGTTTTTTATCCGCCCAGTTTGTTTTCTCCTACTTCTGAAAAAATATCCTACCAATCTACATGTAACCCTGGAGTTTTAAATATTAAGCTATTAATTAATTGTAAATTAACGTATAAGTATAAAATATCACTTGATCGGCTGGGGGTCAAGTTGATGTAGTTTACCTGGATATAAAAAAGCGTTTGTTACGGTGCATAGTTACATTCTTCTTAGGAAATTAGCGGAGTTCGGTTGTACACAAAACTTCTGCATTTCTGGGTAACATATTTTACAGAAAGAAAGCAATATGTAGACTACAAAAACCATGAGTCTGTATTTTACTCGATCAGAAGTAAGTCAGGGTTCGAATCTCGGACCACTGGAACTTGTCCTTATGGTTAACGACTTGCCGGAAGTCTTGCGTTCTAGCAGATGCCTATTGTTTGCAGTATTTTGTGAGCAGTTTTATAAAAAAAAACTAACATGTGGGTATATCTTATTATAGTATATAATTAGAGAATCGTTTTACAACTATTCTCTCATCATCATACCGATAATTCGGTTCAGTTCACGGAGGGCTAAGCTGACAAAAAAAAATACACGTAGAATTGATAACTTTCATTTAAGTTCTTTGAAGTCGGTTAAAAATAAAGTACATTCCTATACGATTTCTGTATATAAAATTCGTCTTCAATATGTTCCACGTGCTTGCACTGAATACGCCAATCTTCAGGTGTGATGCTTTCAAAAGTGGCTTTTGTCAGCTACATTATTTGCTTTGGGTCTTCAGATACATTTTTCTCAGTCACGCGTCTTTTAGCCAGACTCCATATTTTTTTGTATGGGAATTAAGTCGCATTTAGTGAAAATCTATATCTCATTTTAGTTCCAGGTGCAGTTTATTTACAGTAGACAACTTCACAACACAGAAGAAATGAATTTCCTGGCGGATAGCACATAAATCCATATCATCCAAATCAATTTTTCTGGATTGCGGACGGCTTTTTCCAGGAATAACAATTTTTTCGAAGTACATGCTCCAACTTTTGCTTCTTTTGTAATATTATATACAGTTTTCACAGAAACACCTGAAACAATAAAAATATTGATTGGGCCTCAGAATCGCGCTGGTGGAATTCAACTCTGATAATAATATGTTACCCAGTATTACACAAAACTAAACTTCTGGTCACCCTTAAATTTACCTGTCATGGCAGCGACTCTCTTTTGAACAAATTCCATAGGTATCAAAAGGGCGCACGCAATAAACGCACCCTTCACAAACAACAAGATGGCGGAGCTGTCTAATTTAGTTCCAGGATTCTCGTCGGCACTTTTCCACATTGGCTGCGCGCAGCGAGTCGAGTCTATGCCTCCTCGCCCGCTGAAGCCCCCATCAAGGGCTATAGTATACAGCCGCCCCCTTACCGCCCCGTATCAGCATTGAGCGAACCCATACACTACCCGAAGAGGACATACCTATGCACCGAACGGGCTTAGGCATCCCCCTCCCGAGGGAGGATGTTAAGCCGGGTCCACATTTGTATCATTTCGGTGTATCGTATCTCCGTTGCGTGGCTTCGGCACGTATCATGATCGCTAGTTTGGACGCACAATGATACTCGTTAATGATACACGCCGTGTCTGATACGGCCCGATCCGCACTAACCGCGTATCTTGATACACCTCGTATCCGATACGCGTATCACGATCGGTGGTGTGGACGTATTTTGATACTGTATCGCGATACGATACTTGATACACGGTGAACCATCCATTGTGGGTTTTTTCGCGATCATCAAAGGGAATACATGTCGTATCGAACAAGTTTGAATGTGAATGCAATTTCATAAACATTGTTGAACGAAGTATAGTAGTTGTTAGTTGCAGTGAAAAAGGAACAAGATGAGCTGCGAAAACGAAAGTTTTATAAAACTTATCAAGTTGTGAAATACTATTAATGATAATATAACAGGCGCAATTGCTGACATGGCTAAAGCGTTTGAGAAGGAAGACATGACTGAACCGTACGAGAAGGGAAAGGTACACTGAGAGACACGCGTATCAGGAAATGATACATCGGAAGAAAAGTGAGCGTCTATATTTGTAAAGCAAAAGCCGATACACTGACATGATACAGCTTCTGCTAAGTATGGACGTGTTTTTTACAAGATACGCCTTAAAGATACGACATGGACAAAATGAGCGTCCATATTTATGATACAAATAGTTGATACGACTGATCGTGATACGTCAACATGATACAAATGTGGACCCGGCTTTACATGGACCACGACATTCCGTCAGCAATGAATGCGGGAATGGCGCGGACTATAGAGCAAAGTTTGTCTCCCGAACATGAAAATAAAACATGTTTTTGACGTTTATACGTATAAGAATACTGAATTGTGTTGTTATTTCTGTATAGTATTTTATGTCAATTGTCAATATAAAGATTTTTCAATGTAACTTGAAGATAGTAGATACGTTAAAGAAAAAAGATATAAGTATGAAAAAATTAAACATTTAGTTCATATTATTGATATTTTATTTTAAAGTTTTTAAAAGTTGATAAGGCTTCTTGGCTTACTCATAATATATAATAAGAAGGTATAAACTTACTACATATTTAGCTTACAGCATGAGCCCCAAGATTTATTGAAATGGATGATACCGAAAGTACTACAACTTCTGCTGATGAAAATACAGGCAATTTATGTGACAATCCAACAAGAGACACTCTTGCTGAAGGACTTTTAGGACTTTTGAAGCCAACTGTAGATCAACTGGATGATAGAGTACGAGCCACAAGGTTGATAAATATATAATTTACTCTTGCTCCTTCCAACTCCAGTAAAGAACCCTATAATTTTGTTTACTGTTAAACTGAATTAATATTGTCTACATAATTTATATTCTTTATATGGGCTATATATTTCTAATTCTGTATTTTACTTTTAGAATTGCTCAATTAGAACTGAAACAGCAGATTGAGTCACTTAATGAGAAGTTGGAGAGGGTACGAGATGCCTTAGTCAATCATCCAAATTTGGATCCTTATGTGAAAAAACTAATTGCATGCAAACACAAAGTTACTGTTGTTTTAAATGTTTTACAAGCTTCACAGGTAATATATGCTGTTTTTTTAGTATTAGGTCTCTACTTAATGTAGTTTTTAGCAAATAATAGTTAAATTGCATACATGAATTAACTTCCATTATTTCTAGTGACCTTATAACCTAGCCTCAGACCTGGCCCTGATCTCTATATTCTAAAATTGATACAAATATGACACCAGGATGTCAAAAACATTGCATTTGACATAGATTATCCTCTCACATATGCTTTAGAATTTATCCAGACAATTGCCCATAAGATTAAAAAGGATAAAATTCAGCAATTAGTCATTCTTAGCACTGAATGTGGACTCTGAATCTTGGATTAGGATTTAGGAACATAGTACTAATTTATCTTTTTGTTACAGGACAGATTAAATGAAATAAGACAAATGATCAATAAGAATAAGGCTGTTCTACAACCAGAACAATCAGAGCCAGAACAAAGTACCAGTTCCATAATATCAAGTCAAGGTAGTATCAACTAAAATGGAAACTCCACACCAAGAGCATATTAATAAAGATGATTTTCAACATGTCTATGAACCAGCAGAGGACAGTTTCCTCCTTATAGATGCTTTGGAGAAAGAATTAAACTTTTTAAAATCATTTAACCCCTTTTCATGCCTTGAAATAGGGTCTGGAAGTGGTGTTGTCATAACAGCCCTGGGCATGGCATTACCAAATTCCTTATACTTTTGTACAGATGTCAATTTCAAAGCCTGTTTAATGTCTAAAAGTACTGCTCTTCACAATAGGGTTGGTCTGGAGTGTGTTAATATGAACCTAGCTATGTGTTTTCTAAATAAAAAGTTTGATATTGTTATTTTCAATCCTCCATATGTTGTAACTGGCTCAGAGGAGTGTATGAGCAATGGTATTGAAGCAAGCTGGGCTGGAGGTAACAAAGGAAGAGAGGTGATAGATAAATTATTGGATTTAATACCAAAGACATTAACAGACCACGGCATTTTCTACCTTCTGCTCATTGAAGAAAACATTCCAGAGGAAGTAAAACAAATTATGTTAAATAAAGGCTATAAATCAAAACTAATTATAAAGAGAAGGGTTAAGAATGAGAACCAATTAGTCCTTAAATTTTATAAATAAGAAATAAATGTTTATTTATAATTAATTAAGGGATAATAAATAATTATCTATAGTTGTAGGTTTCTTTTGACAGCATCACCGTAAAGCTTTGCCCCTTTCAAATTTTCTTCAAATCCGGGTATATTTTCACATTGCTTGAACCATCTACCAATATTGGGCAAGTTGGACAAATCCCAATCAAGAGCCTGCAATAAAAACTTTTAAAATTTAGTCAGATATTTTAGTAAGTGATAAAACAACCTACTACACCTGATAAATCAATAAATATTATTATAATGTCAATACAAACCATAACTGTAGCCATAGAAGATGCAAGGGATATGTCTGCAACAGTTAATTCATTGCCAGCCACCCATTTACTCTCACTCAGAAAGCCATTTAGAAATCCAAGTTGAACATATAAATTATCTTTCAATGGCTTCTTTATTTCTTTAACATTTTGGAATAAAATGGGATGCTGCAAAGATACTAAATTATTTATCCAAAAATATAAGGTAAAGGAAGGTGATTATTAATTTTTTGTTCAAAAAGAGTTAGCAAGTATTTCATAGTTAAAAAAAAAAGAAAAACGATAAAAGCATATTTTTCTTCCGAGTGGATTTTTTTGCTAAATGAGGGTGTTTGTCTAATAATGTAGCCACATCCAAATAACTAGAATTTTGCTGTTAAGACGAAAGATAATATTTTGCATAAAGATGCGGCTACTCACTACTGCAATAATAATTCCCAAGTGATAATATCCTGTCAACAGCAGAATTAATGCCTGGACAGCAAGGAATTTTCTATTAAAACATTAAGAAAAAAAATGACTATAAAATTATACAGAGTAGGCACAAGATTTTAAAAGAGGTTTGGGAAAAAGGAGTAGGTACAAAACTTAGTAAATAAGTATAGTTGGTAATCTTAAAAAAGAGTTCTTTCAAGCTAAATTATGTTTAAAAGACGAACGAATTTTGTTGAAATCTATTTAAATAATATTGAAATATATTTCAACTAGATTCGAATCTTCCGGCATTGTGAATCTCCAATCTCCATGAGCGGTCGACGGTATCACTTATCGTCAGGTGCACCTCCTGCCCTTTACCCACTTTTTCTAAAAAAACCTACTTAATAAGAATGTAAGTAAGTAACCTAGATACAGTTTAATCAGTAAATCATGAGTCACGTTTCATTAGATATGGCACTTCGTGACTATCAATCATGTGACTTTTAAGTACTTGACGTATTTCAGTAACTTAGCCTACCCTATTCCCCAGGGATATTCTTACCATAATAGCACGTATATGCGGTAGCAAAGTAGCACTATCGAAATACAATCTTTGATTCACAAGCGCACGGTGCTTTAAATCTTTTGGATAGAGATCATCCCTCCCATGTTTCTCGGCCAAATAGCAGGCAATCGCCTTACTTTCCCATAAAACAAAACCATCATCGTCAATTGTCGGTACGCAGTGCTGGGGGTTAATCTGAAGAAAATTTTCTTTAAGTTGTTCCTGTTTCATTAAATCAACTATTACAACTTCAACTTCTAATCCAATAGCTTTAATGGTCATGTATGCTGCCCGGGATGGGCCACTGACACTATAATGATAAAGTTTTAACCCCATTTTAATTTTAACTGCACTTCAACACACTTTTAATGTTAAGTAAGAAGTCATTAGAATGTATAGGTTTGCCACATGAATAGGTCTAGATTAGATAGTAATTTTCATTGTTATAGCCACTTACAACTTTACTGTGACAACTTAAGGTTCAAATTTGAATATATTATGTTTGGTTATACATTTTTTTTCATGTCTATTGAAGCTATTAATCTTTCATTATTAGCTTTTATAGACCATATTAATATGAAGATATAGAGTAATAATTACTGTTGTTTATGTTTACATTTATTCAAAAGTATTGTTAACATAATAAACCAAGTATAAAAATAAATAAGAATGTTTATAATAAATATATGTTATTATTGCTGCAAATTCTTTTTCACAGCATTCCCAAATACACGAGCACCCTCTTTGTTGTCTTCAAAGCCAGGAATTGATTCACAATTTTTTAACCATCTATTAATGTTGGGAAATTCATTAAAATCCCAATCAATAGCCTGAAATATAGAACAGTTTAAAAGCAAGCAATTACTTTGACACAAGAATTTCAATCAATAAATTAAAAGAATAAACAAATTAAGTAAAGAGATTAATTTATAAAAAAACCTACTGCAAGAGTTGATATTGATGCAGCAATTGCTATATCAGCGAGTGTCATTTGGTCACCTGCAACCCATTTGCTCTCATTCAGGTACTGATTTAAAAATCTTAGTTGGTTATTTAGATCATCTTTTAACGGCTTCTTTATTTCTTTAACACCTTGAAATAGAATGGGATACTGAAAATTAAAAGTGAATAAAAAAATAATAAAAATAAAAAAAAAAATAATTAAACGTCAAATAAATAATAAATGAACATACATTTATGGCCCTTATACGGGGGTACAACATGGAGCTATCGTAATACATTCTCTGATTTACAAGAGCACGGTGCTTAAGATTCGTAGGATACAAATCATGTCTTTCATGTTTTTCTGCCAAATAACAGGCAATTGCTTTACTTTCCCATAACACGAAACCGTCGTCATCTATAGTCGGTATGCAGTGCTGAGGGTTAACTTTTACAAAACTTTCACTGAGTTGCTCCTTTTTCAATAAATCAATATGAATTATTTCTACCGGTACATTTATAGCTTTAATTGACATAAAAGCTCCTCTTGACGGAGAACTCAACGGATAGTGGTATAGTTTAAGCACCATATTTATTTTGCTATTAAGACTACTCAGTTCACTTTGTTTCACACTAATAACTATTATTTGATATTTAAAATATGTACAATATATTAATAATAGCAATTTCAAGCGCGTTAATGACGCGACTGTGGTGTTTGAGTCTCTTAGAAAGTTGAAACCGGATTTACAGTTAAGTTATAACGTATATAATAAGTACATATAAGTAATATACCTATAACCTATGTGGAATAATATTCTTTGCTAAACTTTAACGTCGTAAGCCATTATATTTTCTATTGTACCAACCACCTCATATGAATATTGTGACTAAATAATTAGAAGATAGAAACAATCAGAATTTCTTATTCGGGCACATTCAAAAACGAATATAAAGATTCGCTCTGGTTCTATTTATAATAACTAATAACATACTAAGTCTAAAATTATTTATTTTAATTTATTTCGTTTAGCTTTTCAGGCAATTGGATTAGAAACGTCACGGAGATGTGCAGCGTTTTTGCCAGCGTTGTTGTTGTTAAAACAGGAAAGCGGCTAAAATATGTAATTATTATTCTTACTACTCCTATTTTATCTATCTCTATAAAATTTGATCTTAGAAGGAGTGTTAGAAAAAATATTTACACGTTCACCTTGTTGTTTTTATATAATTACTTAAATAAGATAAAAGCTGCTAAAAGTTTATAATTACACGTGGAACCATTGTTGCAATAAAACAGGATATTGTTGAAGGGAAATAAGACCTTCGAGAAGAGTTAACGGGTCGCGCCGAGAACAAACAAACATGATGTGGTTCAAATCAGGAAAATACGCTTCCAATTATCCGCATTTTGGGAATATTATATTAATTTTGGAAGTGAGTTAAACGATCACTCGACAGTCGACACTTCTATTTTGCCTTTACCTTCGACATTATATTCTAAAGGCTTAAAGGTCTTGTAGCGTATCGTAGATACGCACTAAAAATGTACATACTATATGGTGTAGTATTTTCTATACGATTGTGATGTATGTGGCAATATAAATACAGGACACTTAGAAAAGAAGAAAACAGACGTGAGTCGTGACTCAGAACAGACTTTTAAGATGAGTGAGCATGTATTTTTCCTATGAGCCTTCCTATAAGAATATAAATTAATTACTGTTGTTTGTGAAGAAATATATCAATTTAACAAAGATAAAAATGGGTTGTGATTTATCAAAATATAGAACACCCATAGTCTCGTTACCAGGCCATAAAATTATTTTAAAAAAAAGTATTCTAAATGTTGAGTCTATGGTTTTAATATAGTATCTGTGTTTTAAACTTCAAGTTACAATTTTGGTTTCCAATTCCATCCTTTGAGTTGAAATTAGTTGAATCATTTATATAATAAACAAAAGTTTATTTTGCAGAGTTGCATACACAATACTGTTGTGTGTACGGTTTGTAAATGTATAACGAATTATCAAATATAATAACTCATCTGTGCAAATCGTCCTGATTTCTAAACTTAGTTTAACATCATCATCACAATCTAACATTAAATATACCTTAAAAGGTATTCTGCACCTAATATGTCAACAGGAAAACTTTGGGGTGAATTTGAAGACGATGAGCCCAATGAGGCAGTACTGCAAAGTGTTAACTTTAATCCAATTATTGAACTTGGGATGCAAAATATTCCGGAAATTCCCATCACTGTAAAGTGTTCTCCCGTCGAACTACCGAAACCCAATCTTATAACTCACACAATTCAACTTCATTCCTATGCTAGACAATTATCAGCTATTTTAGAGCAAACTGAAAATGCAGTATTTGAAGGAGCAAGACTAGATGCATTAAGCTTGCCCAATCCTCCTCCAATGCCAGATGTGGAAATGGAGCATATAGCTTCTACTCCAATAAATTTTCTTCCTAAAGAGTATTGTGATTTTTCACTCGGTAAAGGTCCGGTGATTTTACCCTTTACTCCTGAATGTCACAGAAGAGCTTTAAAGCAATGTGCAGCTATAAGTATTGGGCATGTTGGAGTTGCTACATGCACCAACACAGCTCTTAATGCTGTAGCAGATTCTTTGGATTTCTATTTAACAAACCTGTGTAAATTGATGAGAACTGTCACTGACAGACAAGCAAGTGGTATTAAATCAGGGTTCCCAGACATCATTTCAAAAGTATTAGCAGATTTAAATGTTGGAAATCTTCATAACTTTTATGAGAATCGTGTAGTAAGATATCATCATAAAATAAAAAAGAAATGTGATCATTTACGGTCACAGTGTGAAGCGCTAACCATTGGAGATGTAGCACCTCAGTTAAAACTTGAAGAAGTCCCAGAGCTGCATTTCCCTGCCGCCTTAGACAGTGCATTCACTCCTTCATTAGAACCTGGTTTTCAAATGCTACACAGTTTGGAACAAGAGCAGTTACAAGGTCTAGATTTATTAGATACAGTATCAACTGAAGATATTAAAGTTGAGTCTGTGGAATTCTCACAACCAGAAACAAAAGGGCCTCTGTCTCCTAGTGCTAAGAAAAAGAGAAAATAAAGTATTTATTAAAATTTGGCATATAATTAACTTATTTAAGTTAAAATTAAAACTTGGTAATTCAGTATCAACAACACCAGATGGCAAACCTGGCGCAGGCATCTACAACCTTAGACTTATGTCAAAAATGCATTGATTTGACATAATACATTTTAGTATTGTTATTATTGAACATTTCGTTTGATGTTCTACTCATTGTAAATTTGTTTTTTATTTTTAATCCAAGCAACAATTTAAGAGCAAAGAATATCAGACTATTATTACAAAGACTCCTTTTAAAATAGTAGGGGAGCCCAAGAGGGGATTTTGGAATTTACTAAAGCGCGGCAGATTAATATACAGGGGGATACCTTGTACCCGGTTAAGTACCTCCACCAAATATGAGGCCCATATAATATAAGGCCGCCCGTAAAGGATACAGGATCAGATTAGTAAAAAAAAATTTAACATCAGACATTCTCGAGCGCGTCAGATTAAGGTAGTGTGAGTTAATCACATCCTAAAAAGTGTATATTCCACTAATCTGACGATTTGAGAGTGACGTAAAGAAAGGGGAGGGCAGCAAAGTTGTAAAAAAAACACGTCATCTTGACATTCTCGAGCGTAGCTAAATTTTTTTTTATTTTGAATGAAATAATTGAAGAATATTGAAAAATATATAATCTGACGATTTCCGCAAGACGAAATAACAAAATTTCGTCGATAAAGTTCGTGCGATAAACGCGTGCAGCTGCGTGATGCCTACATTTCCTTCGCCGCGTTTCCCTCAAAATGAGATATTTTCATGTAAATTTGAACCGATTCGGACCGATAGATTTTGAAAAATCTCAAAAAAATAACAATTTGTTTTTTTGCAATAACTTTTAAACGGCTTTATCCATCAACTTAAAAAACTAATCCACATATTTTGAGCTTGAAAAACGACGTCGATCGCCACCAAACTGGTCAAAATCGGTTGATTCGTTCGAGAGATATCGTGAACGAAAGAAAACCGAAAAAAGTGTTTCTTTCACATAACTTCGATATTTCATATCGGATTATCGTTTTTGGTGAAATTAAATAATTAGAGCTTAAAAAATGCGTCGATCGCCGTCAACCGCGGGAAATTGAAATTGCTTGATCCATTCAAAAGTTATTGGGGTTTGAAAATTTCAAAAATAGTGTTCTATGAAACTTCTATCAGACTTTCGAGCTGGGAGAGCTCAAACGCATAGAAATATTATTTCTTTGAACTCAGCAAGCTCATAAGTACAATTTTAAGCTCCCAGGAATGGAATTGCAGGGATGGCCTTTAGGGTGAACCGTTTTTCTAATATTTTTTTTGTCAGATCAGGCAAATCCCTCTAGATAATCGTCAGATTATGAGACAGTACGTTTAGAACATAAATCTGAACCATATATATCTTTATCTGACGCGCTTGAGTATTTCAAAATGCCGAATTTTTTTTGCACATTATAATTAGATAATAAATAGAGTTTGCGTCAGATCGAAATCGTCAGATTATTGAATAAGAGCTTTTTTTTTGGTGCACTTAACACCCCCTTAGAAAACCTGACGGCTCGATAATTTTTTATTTCATTTTCAACCCTTACGTACAACCATCTGCATCATGCAAATGATCAGATTAACATACGTACATTATTAAAAATACGAAGGACATTGATGCTATCAATATCTGACGCGCTCGAGTATGTCCATGCAACAGTTTTTTTTTACATATTTAAAAATCTATAGCCGCTTTCCCCACTGATGAAAATAAATATATCATATAACATTTTTTTCTTCTTATCATCTAAGCTTTGGAACCCAATAGGTCTCCACGACGCTCGAGTAAATCCCCATTTAGCATCGTGGGCTCCCCTACCAAAATAAAAGTTATCTTTGTCATTCAGAATACATTGGTACCTTGATATACAATCTAATTTGATCCATAATTGATTAATTTAAATGCAGTTACAACACCCAAAACAACACCTCAGTTGTTAAATGTTTTGTATAAGAAAACACACATTTCACAACTCAGTAGACATCATTTACTTGACCCATGATTATAACAATAAATATGATATTTTGTAATGGTACAAAAATAGAAACATGCAAAGCCTACTTATTAAAAATACTTTGAAAACAAGAGAAACAAGCTATCAGGTTGAAGTCTGATGTGGCAAATACTGTAAGTGTAGTGATTTTAGTGTGAGGTTCTTATCTCAAAGGTGCTTGCTAAAAAAATATAACTTACTCAGTTTGTCGTATCGCAAACATGTATATATCAAGGTCCCACTGTAACTCATAAATGTAATGCCTAGTTTAGAAGAACCCACCTAACATAACATAATTAACCAACAATGTTTCATATTTAATGGTCAATTTCTTTATTTTGTTAACTTTTTTATCTGTTAACCACAATGAAAAAGATTGGTTAAAATGCATGTGATCTAAAAATTTTAAGACATGAAATATTGAAAGGCAAGAGAGAAAAGCACCAGTAACATAGCACCAAACATTTATTTGTACAAAATTTGATTAAAACTAACAAACCATATTCTTAAAAGAGTGCTAAATGAGCATTACCATTGCTCAGAGAAGCTGCAATAATTATATCTTGTCAAACTAAATATAATAAATTACTGCTAAGAATGATAATTATACATTATTTATGATTTGAGTTAAAAAACTTATAAATTAATGACTTAAAATCAGGAATGAAGATCATAGTAGCTTATAACAAATTGACATATTTTTGTACTGAGAACACTGTTAAGCCTAATATGTTGGATTATGTATCTAAGTTAGCTACAAGACGAGTAATGCAGAAGTTGACCACATCAATAAACTTGCATAATTAAAAAAATTTGTTATGAGCAAACTTAAATTAATATTACATCTAGATTATTTTTGTAAATTAAAAATTAATTGTTCTGCGTTTGAGGCTTCTTTCTTCGAAACAGTAGAATATGAGGCTCTGGAAAATAATAACCTTATGTTTTATGTTGAAGAAAACTTTGTATTATACTGTCTATTATAACAGATGAATATTTTATGTCTTTCATAGCCAATTTATTATTATTTATTCAGAAATAATAAACATATATAATAATGTTTTAATTACAAATAAATGACGTGTATGTGTACTAAGAGTAAACCATGAATTAATAATTAATGCTATTATACTTTTATTATATCATAATTAATATATAGGTTAACAAGCTCTTAAAGAAATTCACCTGGCTGATGTGTCATATAGTGTACCCATCCATGGCTTTGTTGCACACCAATACTGCGCCACTCGTCCTCACTCATTAAGTGGTTTTTTGGAATAAGCTTTACCATCTCCTTTGGTAACACCACATGCCTGAAAAGAAAAAACAATAGTTAGTAACTACTTTTAACCATCTTTTTTAAGGAAAAGTAAAAATACTAATTCCACATGAAAATCATTCATCTATCGAGAAATGGCATTTCTCATTTGAAGTAGAGCAATAACATGTTATTAAGATTAAGAAACGTGTACCCATAAATGCACTATCAAAGCAAATAATGTAGTTATTTTACATATAAACTTTCTTCACTCTAGCCGTAATGTTATTAATTATACTACTCGATATAAGCTTTTGAATAATAAGTAATAAGGATATACCTGTATTCGTGATCGTCGTCATAATATTTCTCAGAATAATAAATGTCTCGAGCAGACATGTTGATCGTAAGTCTTTGTGCTCAAATATATTAGTCTAACAGTTTCCTCTCTATTTATACTATTATAACTGAGTATCTAATAAGCTTTTTCGATTTCTCAACACAATAAATATTTTAGTACTTCTATAATTGCGCAAAGAAAATTAAAACTAGGGTTATACGACGAGAATGACAATTGAAAAATTCGTTGAACTAAATTTCAAATTTGAATCTCCCGATGAAATTCCATTAACGTTTTTTATTGAGGATATGGAAAGAAGTCTTTTTGACGACTATAGTTTGACTATTTTTTTATGTATTGGAAATAAGTTTTTATTTTAAGTTTAATATTTTTTGTCGTTTATTGTAAAATGCAATATATTATATTACTATGATAGTTAAAATAAGTTTATTTATAAGCCCACAGGACTCTCTCTGATGGCAAAATTAAAAAGACGACTGAAGATTTATGTATTTTTTACTTGGGCGTTTCTATAAGAATATAAATTAATTACTGTTGTTTGAGAAGAATAAAACAATTAACAAAGATAAAAATGGGTTGTGATATATAACAAGATAGAACATGCCATAGCAGTAGTTAACACTCGGGATATTCTAAATTTATTTTTTAAACTTTTAATCTGTTTGTATATTGACAATAACTAGTCGATATCCAGAGTCTCGACTTTCGTCTGGATGTGATGTATATATACTGTATGGATTTGACGTTTATTATGAAGAATCTACAATACACCAATCAGACTCATGTTTAGGAAATATAACTTTCATACTTGCAAATTAATTATTTACAAGGAAATTTAAGGAACTGCAACTGCTGGACCTAAAATTGTAATTAAAATAAAGAAAAATTGTAATAAATGGCGTATATTCAATTACACATTATGTTCTAATATAATAAAAAGTTTATAAACAAATACACAAATAGTTAAGGATGAACGAGACTCCTGTAAATTTTGGAAATATATGCCGAATCTGTCTGCAAAGCAGCAAAACTTATTCTTTTAAAAGTTTATTTGAAAATCTACGGAATGGTACTATAAGCTCAAAGTTAATAGCAATAGCAAACATAAGCGTGAGTGAAACTGATTATAATAATTATGCATTCATCTAATTTTTAAAAATCTTTTAAATTAACACTCTGGTTAATTTTTGGTAATATTTATCATGGTTACATTACAGATAGATAAAATGGATGGGTTTTCAAAACTTATTTGTTTAAAATGTACCAAACGATTGAATAAATGCATTGAATTTATAGAATTATGTCAACAGTCAGAAAAAAAGTTTAAAGAACTAAATTCCAAGAAGCTATGCAACAAATTAAGTGAGGATAAGAAAGAATCTGTTCTGCAAGTAACACAAGATGGTACAGCGGTAAAAAACAATGAGACTTATAATAATACAAAAGCTGAAAGGCAACATCAATGTACCATATGTGGAAAATTTATGTCCTCCAGGTACTTTTTCATAAAATTGGTCTATGAAAGATATTTTAAATGGGAGCAAAATACTGAAAGAAATGATTTCCTGGTTAATTGTATTGTTACAGATATAGACTTAGAACTCATCTAGTAACACATACCAAAGAACGCCCGTTCTCATGTAATCAGTGTGATAAAAGCTTTTCATTATCAGAAACCTTGAATGTGCATAAAAGGACACACACTGTATGTATGACTTGTTATCTGAGTTTAAGTTTTTTTATTATTACATTATCTAATGTTTTTCAGGGTGAAAAACCATTTCACTGTGGAACATGTGGTAAGGGTTTTGCCCATTCAGCTGGCCTGATAGCTCATAACCGAAAGCATACTGGTCAGTTACCTTACCAGTGCCATCTTTGCCCTAAGCAATTCAGAACTATAGGCCATTTGCAATATCATATATGGTAATAAAATTTAAAATATTATCAGTGTTGTCATAGATTTTTTAAACCTCTTACTGCAAATGATGTAAATTAAACTTTTATATGGCCATTAGAGATTGTCTTTAAAATTGGTAAATAGTTTAATTCCAGATATATTACACATATTAATTTTTATCCATTTTTTGAATTTTAGTAAACATACAGGAAAACGAAATTTTGATTGTGATACATGTGGGCGTGCCTTTATCACCCGTCAAGATTTAAAGCAACATCTCATGACGCATGGTGGTGAGAAACCGCATGTTTGCTGTGTTTGTGGATTGCGTCTGAGTCGTGCCTCTAACTTACGACGTCACTTAAAACTAGCACATTCTGAAGATTCTTCTTTGTTATTTGATAAAAACAGTGTTAAAAACCCAGAATTATGCATAAAGGACTAAAATATAATTACTATTTAACTATTCACCCTATCGTTTACTGAAGGGACACAAAGTTTATTAGACCGTCCACTTTCTAAGTATAATCTGAAATAAAGTTTTATTACAAAATAAACGCGTTTAATTTTGGGACAGATATATATTATACTAGCAGACTGGCCAAGCGTTGCTGTGGCTAATGTTTTTGTTACATAGTAGTAAACTATTCAAGAGAAACGGTAGGAGAACTTATCTGAAACGTTGGTACTTTTAACACAGTGCCATCTGTTGTTTTTAAGTAAAATCAAACTGCACATGGTGTGCAAATTTGATTATATCGGTTCGTTATTTTAGGGGTCCATAGCGGACAAAAAACGTGATACGTAATTTATATATATATATATTAAGAAGATAGGTGATTAGTATTATTAATAGATTAGTGGTAACTTGAATTGTTTGAATAATTTTAAACTATCGGACGCCACCATTGTAACACAATATTGAGCAGAAGATTGGCTGGCTCTGAACATCTGATGAGATCAGACCACTGAACATAACACAAATTCCCTAAAGAACTCTCTCCAAAACCGGGTAGTGGCCGAATGGAATAGGCTTCCGGAAAGTGTAATCATTGCATCATGAACTCTTAAAACTTAATTTAATTGGATATTTTCTCCAAATCTCAAATTACGCGCGCATCAGCTTATTAAGCTGTTTGTGTATTTATATACATAATTTTTGAAATTGGTACGCTCTTTTCTTGAAGGACCCTAAGTTGTATTGGTTTGGAAATACTTCAGGTAGCTGGTTCCACATGATGGTGGTCCGCGGTTAAAACTGCCTTAAATAACGATTATCAGTAGTGGAACGATAGACGTGGAGGTGTTACGGGTATTTGACTATTTGTATTCTCCCCCAACATTCTATGAAGAAATTTAGCTGCAGCTTATCCGAACACTCACGATGGTTAATGTTGTAGAAGAAGCAGAAATACCCCACATCTGCACAAAGGCGCAACGCCAAAATATCAAGCCGCTCGGAAAGAGGTTGGTAGTTGACGATTCGATCTAGCCTCTGCCTAGCTCTGCCCATAGATTTGTAAAGATCAGTGTGTGGAATATTACCAGCCAAGGGACCTCGGCGAAGACCGTACTGATAAGTGAGAACTGCTAATCAGCTGGTGGCCCTCTCGATACCGCAGTAGCTGGCCATTAATAATTGTTTCCAATATTTTGGAAGACAATGGAGGTAATAGCTGTTGGGCGATAGTGAGATGATCAGATCTATCGCCTTTTTTATCGGGATCGGGTATGCTGAAAGACCGCTTTCAGCACTTGGGACAGTACCAAGCGACTAAGCACTGTTAACATTCCAAAAATATGCAAAATATAAATTATACCTAAGAAAATCTAAGAATTCGATTGTAGTAGATTTGGCGATCTCCAGACTAAATTTATTACTCTCTGGCTCGTTGAACTGTATTGCTACGGTGCTAGTAGAAATAGACTTTCGCACGGAAATTGAAAATAGCCTTGTTCTGAATATTAAATAGAATGCAACATCATAACGCAGAACAATTAATAATGCACATAAAATCGACCTCAAATGCAAACAATTGAAACATCCTATGACTTTATTTGTGACGGTATCGGTTACATCGGTTTAAATTTATATACGAGTGTGCGTCCGTGACTTTTTTTTATATAAAACTAGCTTTCCCGGCGAACCTCGTTCCACGTATGTGTCAATGAGTGAGCAGTTTTAGAGAATTTCATTTACTAAATTAAATTTGAACAAACACATCGACCGGACCAATTTAATTTTAAAAATTATTAATTACGTAAACTAACTGTCGCGTTTTATGTTACTTTTCAGGGTTTTTAAGATTTATTATTCAAAATATCATTTTTCAATACTTATTCCGGACGATGGCAAACTAAAGTAATTTCTTGGACACATTCTAAGGACATTCTAAATCGTATCCTAAAATACATACACGTACTTAAGTATAATCATTAGTAAATAACATACAATGATACAGGAAAACATAAAACGAGCAACTTTAATATTCTATTGTATGTTTCAAAGGTATTTTTTTTAAGTAAAATTCGACTATATATATTGAAAATAATACTTATAGGTAACACAATACGAATAGTAATTAATTAACGAGTTCTACGTTAACACTGTAACCACAAAGTGTAGACGCGCTACGATCTGATGTGGACCGGCCGATGACTACGAAACACTACGACAAACCATTGCTACGCATTTTTACACACCTACACACACTTGTATGTACTTCAACTGTTAGCCATTACATTACCAGTAGTATTTATTTATTTATTTTAAACAAAAAAAACAACAGAAAAAAAACAGAAAATCATTTATTGAAATAGGTAACATAATGTACACTTATGAACGTCAAAAAATAAATAAATATTCATTAAATGATTCTAATTTTTTTTACTTCGCTACCATAATATACATAACTATACATATAAAAAAAACAAAAAGTAATTAAGTATAATTTAAGTTAAGTATAAGCTATTAGGCAACGGGTGGCCTTATCGCTAATAAGCGATTTCTACCAGGCAACCCTAATATGGAACAATAAAAAAAGAACACCTACACCTAAAGTACAAAAAGTGCTTAAAATTAAGAAAAAGAAACTCAAAATAACATGTAACTATAACTAAAATGAAATGCAATAAAATGTAAAGGAAAAAATATAAATAATATTATGTATAGACATGTAAAAGCTCTGCGAAAGGTTAATAGACTCACAATTAAAATATAAAAGGATATGGAACAGATATGGTAATTCATTGGCAGGCATAAAAAATACACTTAACAAATTCTCGTAACTGCCATAGATTAAACATTATTATTACACTGATATTTTTGTGTTTGCTTTATTGGTTAGTTTTAGGCACACGTGTATCAAGCACAAATGTACATTTCTTCAGGATCTTAAATTCCGGTCTCAATACGATGTTGCACTCCATCATATGAGCCAACGTTTATATGGCGGCACAGCCGGGGTTCGAATACCCGTTCGAGGGTTCATTTATTCATAGTAATAACAAAAATAAACACAGATTTGACTATAATGGTAAATACGTCTTTCATAATTGTATACCACAACTAAATCATAAATGCATTATATATTATCCACGCAACGCGTTTCAATCTTTAGCCGGATTTCCGGTTGTTTTGCAACAAAAAACTCTCAACATGCGTCAAAATTGTTAAGAGTGCGTTGAGAGTTCCATATCGGAGGGATCGCAGATCAATCGTCACTCCCTATAGTCTGTACCTCCAGGATCAGGATCAAATTGGCATCAGTCAACTCCCGACTGCCGGAGGAAGCGCACGCGGTGAAAAAAAAGTAGCGCGAAGTAATGCTGTGAACATTTTGTGTTATTAACGTGATAATCGCAATACGAGTGCATTTAGAAGATTTACTACTGTTTTGTAAGTACGTTTTCGTTATTGGGTATCTAGATAATATGGAATAATAAAGAAGCTGGAATGATAAATCTGTAGTCAATCGACACCTGTCGATTGTAGTGAATAAAGAGATTTTTGCGGGAGTATTGTGTCGTACAACGTAGTTTGTACATACACTTTGCCGAGATGTTTTGCAAGGATTTCAGTTCTTGTCATGTAATTAAAACACATATTTAATTAAATTTTATAAAATAAAGCATACAGAAATAGAAAAATAAAAGGGAAAGCAACTAGCAGACTTATCGCTTTCGAGTGATTTCTTCCAGGCAACCAAATATTTTATTTATTTATTTTTTACTTATCAGTATTCCTACAGCTACTTTTTATACAATATCTAAACAATTACATTATACACAAAAGCCAAAGACGGAATACACATTCAAACATAAACATAATAAATAGTTTATAAAACACCGTTAAGAATTACCCTACTTTTACAAAAAAATAATATATATTACTTATATTTAAATAAATATAATTAATATATAAAACTGAACACAGAGCAAGTTAAGTTTTGTCGAGAATCGAGAAAAATTATCATAGGTCTCAATGATCTTTAAGTCTTCTGTAGCTTAAACAATTACTTTACCAAAAAGTTTTATCTAGTATTACTATAAGCTATAAACACTATATACAATATAATTTGTAAAGTATTAAACTTTATATTTCATTGTTTGTATTTTTTAAGAATACGATACTCTTGATCGCATGGGGTATTGATTAAATGAAATATTTTTGACGGTTACTGTAAAGGTGAAAAAAAATTACGATGTGAGTAACTCCTATATTTGTATAATAAACCATAATATAACATACGTGTAGACTCTCTAACATAATTAACTTCAAACAAAGACTAAGAAAGAAAGAGCAAGCCGTCGTCGAATTATTTTTTGAAGGGTTTAAGCTCAAACTCAAAATATCTTTATTCATATAGGTAAACATGTACTCTTATGAACGTCAAAAAAAAACAAATTAAATTTATATTTACAACCAGTTCGCAAGTCAAGTGGCGTAGAGCGGGTAATAAGAACTGGCTTTTATTAATAAAGGTGCTAAAATTTTAATATGCAATCATTTTGCAACATGTGAATGAAAAATTACTCGTCGGCTAAATTGAAGGGTTATTAAGATTTCTTTTTTTGATGTTTGAATTTGAATGGTCACAAAACACAATAATCGAGTATATGATAACTGGACAATGTTTTTTTTTCATCATGCCACGACATTACGCAATAAGTTAATAAAAAACATTTTTTTCGGATTGACTGAGCAAAATACAGCTCTTGAATACATTATTAAATTGGTCGTCGGAAAACCCTTCTTCACGTGTCACTTCAAAAAGTAGCCTGATAGACTTGTTCCGAATCATGACGGATATATGATTTGCAGGATAAATCTACTTGACATAAATAGTCATCCATATTTATCTAAGTACTATTTATATACCTTTAAATGTGGTTATAGTTTCACGAGGTTGGAAGTTTTGATTGTGATTTATTTGCTTGTTTCTAGATCATATTTATTTATCTTATAAAAAACACGTAGATTTAATTTGTGTTTGTAAAATAATTATTAGTTTTAAAATTGATTAACAATTTCTTTTACGAATCATATATATTTAATTTAAGGTTTCCTGAGGTTCTTAAATTAAAATTTAAAACATTAAAATTAAGAAACTTTAAAGTTTATTTCTTTCATTAAATAAATATGTTTTTTACTGGATATTTCAATATACGTTACAGACAAATAGTGTTTTTACTAGATTATTTTTAATTAAATAGGCTGCTTAACATCTATCCTCTCACCGATACGATGTAACTACACTTTACCCACACACTTACTCATGCACTACTCTTGTACTCACTCAGGTGTGATGATAACGGTTCAAAAAAGAAAAATAAAAAGGAAACGGTTAAAAAAAATAGGTTAAATAATGTAATTAAGTTTGTTATGGAAGAGCTGGGAACCCTAACACAGGTATTTTTACTTAAAAGGGTTTCCAAATCTTACACTTTGAAAAGAAAATGTACTTAAAATGAATAAAGACTTTTTATTATTATTATTAATATATAATTCACATAGCATGAGACAATGAATTAGAAATTATTGAATAAAACACATACACATTATACAGAGATATTTCGCGTCGCCTAGGACGGAAGTGCTTGTTATACAAATTACATTTGCCATGCTTTATCATCATTTGTTCATGTATAGTACTAGTACGAGCTTAGTCAAGAGGTTATTATCTTATTCGGACCTTAGCAACGCCGTCTACAATTATTGCTTAGCAAACGGTTCGAACTATTATATCTTTAAAGTTTTACACTGGGACTCTTCATACTTTTTAAAAAAAATTCTTAATACGTAACGAAATGATCTGGCTTTAAGTTTAGACATTATCATTTTCCTCACTAATATTATATATACATAATACAACTACAGTTTACTCTCAAAAGTAGGGTAAATCTGTAAAAAATATATAACGACGGCACGTTTAAAATGTTTACAACTTTAATTTTAAGAGCAGGAAAGTTTTAAAAGCAAACTTTCAATATTAGAAACAAACATAAATTATTATTACTATATAATAGTATATAATTTAGAAACGTAATTTTATTTGCACAAGATATGTACATAGGTAGAAGGTGCATGGATATCTACGGGAGATAAAGATGAGTAATATTTATAGAGAAGAAATTTAAAAGACTTACCAATGAGTTATATAGTCTACTAGCAGACTCGGCCAAGCGTTGCTGTGGCTAAGGTTTTTGTTATATTACATAGTAGTAAATTAATCAAGGGAAACCGTAGGAGAACTTATGTGAAACGTTGGTACCACGACACGGACCTAAACTAAACTACCTTTAACTCAGCGCCATCTGTTAGAATTGTATCAAATAATAAACAAATGTTAATGTTATCGTAATTTTAGTAAGGATGCCTATTTTTTTTGAAAATGAAATATAGCCTATGTCACTCAGGAATGATGTAGCTTTCCAACAGTGAAAGAATTTTTCAAATCTGCCAAGTAGTTTCGGAGCCTATTCAATTCATACAAACAAACAAAAAATCAAACCTTTCCTCTTTATAATATTAGTATAGATAGTTATAAAAATTAATCTATCGATGTTTTATACATAAAAGTAATACTATCCGCCGCCAAATAATAAATAAAATTGTTTGGAAATTAACTATATTATATTAACGAACATTATTTACAGTTTAGTTTTTTACTGTTTGTATATCGTAGATTAAACAAAAATAATTTTAGCCGTATGGCAAAGATTTTCAAAGTATTATATTGTTAATGTTTTATTGTATTCATTTAATCCCTTATTTAGGTCGATGGGTCTTTAGAAACGGAACAAGTAGAGATTATGAAATAAAAGCCTTTTGGTACCAGATCTAGACATTAGTTGGACGAACATGTCTGTTATTCAAATCTAACACATTTCTAAAGTAAAATTTAGGTAATATTCTTAAATTTAGATGCAGTTGTATTTTTAAAGTGATGGCTTATTTAAAACAGTCCTATAAAGATAATTCAATTCAAATTTCTTTATTAAAGTAGCCTTATGATTATTTACAATCTGGAAACGTAAGCAACTTTAAGAAATTGAATCAAGGTCATTACCACTGACCCACCCATATTTCGGTAGTGCTAATAATCGCTGGAAACATCGAGTGTACACTTCCAGCCAGGTGACTATGCACTAGATTGGTGTGCGTGTGACCGAGGGGAGCGATCGGTTACACTAAATAAGATATCCGCGTCGGCATCCGCACAGGGAGACTCCCACGTGTTGTTAATGGATAGTGAAATTTGTGCAACTTGCCAAATTGGCAAGATTTGTACTGGCACGCCTGAGTGCGTCTCATGAAAGTAAGCATTCATTCGTTCAATTTCGTTTAACTGTTGCACTTGAGCAATACATTGGTATAGTTCGTTCTCAAGACAAAACTTTTAGGCAGCCAAAAAAAAGATTTCTGTAGATCTATAGTTAGACATGCAATAAAAAAATCTACATAAATTTTGAGTTATAATTCTGAAATACTTATAAAAAGCTATGTATTTTATTTGTTATTTTTTAAGTATCATATGCCAGCAATGGTGGAGACCTGAAAACAATGTATCAAGCATGAAGTCAGCCAGAGCTACATGTGATTTATAGTATATTTCATTACAAGTGCGGAAAGCCTGTCATTGCAACGAGTCCGACGAATGTCTACCCGAGCCGAGGCGCAGCCGAAGGTGAGGGTTGACAGTCGGAACAAGTTGCAATGACGGTTCCGCACGTGTACTGAACGACTATTTTTAATACAGTTGCGAAAAAATTAAGCAATTTTATTAAACTATTTGCTTTTTTTCTCTTCTGTCTACGGAATAAATTCGTTGCACGTAGATATGTAGCGACTTATATGTTTCCGGTAAATTGTTCTCCAAAGCATTTTGTGCAATTATACTGAGTTCGGGTGGTATTCATTCAAATAAAATATCGTCGAAATTACTCATTTTGTGTAACAAATACCATCGCCAACCATCAAAGAATATGAGCAAAGCTTTTTTTTTTCTTTTCTTCACCCATTCTGGGTAGGCAAAGGGAACTTGGCCCATACAGCCAATTCTTCAGTAGACTATTTTTATTGAAAGAAAAGCAAATCTAACTCTTTGAATCCAATCATAAAATCTGATATTGAAACAAATTAAGTAGTAGTTTCTTTTTAAAATATTTGCATGAATCATAAAAACTTCTGTGATTTTTTTAGTAAAAACTTCATGGTTGGTTTTTTCTTTTTAATATTTTTTTATTGATATGAAATAAAAGAAACCTAACCTAACTTATTGAATCCAATTATTAGTAAACTTTTTAGAAATACGTATTTGTATATATTATAAAAATCTTTTTAATATTTTTCTAATTGATATAAAATGAAAAGAAACCTAACCGAACTTATTGAATCCAATTATTATATAATATTTAGAAATCATATATCATAAAAACTTCTATGAATCTTTTTAATAAAACCTTCGTGGTTGGTTTTTTCTTTTTAATAGACATTGTTTTGACAGTTGGCAAAGAAAACGCACGAGTGCGGGAAAGGCAAAGAAAAAGCACGAGTGTGTAATAGTCCTCTTTCCGAACGCTATACCTCCCTGCAATATGCCACTTTTTGAGCAACTGTATTAAAAAATACATTTTTCTATATTATGTGAAATACTTGTTGTATCTTGGTAAATCTCGGTCTCACAATGTTAAATTTCTTGTCTAATTAATGTTTTTCGTGGTGGTCTTACATTGGCATCAAAGTATTATCAAAACATAATGTTTTAATGTCAGGTTGTGGGCAATTTTCCAACTGCCGAGCTATAATTATTAATTGTGCTAGAGTCACTACAGGTCACATACTTGTCAAGTGCATCATCATAATATCATGTAACAGGGATTTCTATTATTGTAATTGTGAAATATACAGAAAGTATACAGTATTTATGATGTAAACCTGCATAGTAATGATAAAAATTAAAAATTTATAAGTATAAAGTTAAAACAAATATAAAAAGTTTTGTTCTCGTGTCAGTACCTCTAAAACTGGCAGCATTTTCTCGCTGTATTCCGACTTATTCCATGAGCGAGGAAATCCCCAGTTCTGCTGTCAGCCATACTACATACTAGGCGCTTAATTAGATCTTTAATTAGCGAATGTGCAATTGTACACCACGGCCATAGAGCTCTAGTCTAGTTTACTGCAAAGGGAACAACCAAAGTTGGAGGATATTCGAGCCGTTTATCATTTTCTATCTGCTCTGCGGCCGCGCAAGCTTGTCCGATTAAAGAGGCTAATGTGTCGACACAAGTAGCATTTCATACTAAGCCCCTCTCATTCAAGTGATCAGAGAATCCCATACGGCTGCTTGTCATTGTATCTAGCAATGTCTGTTGACTCCAAATTGACTGAAACATCGTCGTTGAAGACGATAGATCTATTACTGCGAGAAGATAGATTTTTATCGCTGCGTTGTTTATATTTAATCAAATATGCTTAAGATATAATCTACAATAGAGATTATAACATGTTCGTCATTCTCTAACGGGTAGGTGATTTCCTAGGTACTCTTTCTTTCCTTAGCTTAATCGTCAACTAATCAGGAAAATTTCGTATCGGAGTTGCACACTTATACAAATGTATGGGTATAAGTAGAGACTGTTTATCACTTATAGATCATTCTACTAACATACTACCATTATTAAATCTCAATTAAATATTTGATTAAGTTAGTATAACGTGACTTTTATTTCCAGAACCGGTGTCAAAGATGCCGCTCCAGATAAGAAGAGAGGGCGTGGTCTCCTTCCTCCGGGAGAACCTCCTCACGTTACTGACAATCATTGGAGTTGTGGCCGGAACTCTTCTTGGTTGGGGATTGAGAGCTACAGGGTATGAATGGACACGACGAGAGGTTATGTACTTCCAATATCCTGGAGAGCTATTTCTCAGGATGCTAAAATGCCTGATTGTGCCTTTGCTGGTTTCATCGATTGTGTCTGCTATCGGGTCTTTGGATCTCAGCTTATCGGGCAAGTAAGTTGTGTTTGCATAGATATCCGCATACTTTTCGCATTTAAGTATAAATCCGGATTTGGGACACTGTGATTTGCTTTGAAAAGAGTATAAGACTTATCAAGTAACACATGATATGGGATAGGGCTATGTCTTAAGCCATGATTCATCAAGAATGATCTAGGATTATGGAATTCTACTCTTTAACGTTCCAGAGTTGGTCTGCGGGCGATTATCTACTACATGACAACGACATTCTGCGCAGTGGTGCTGGGAATAGCGCTCGTCACCACTATAAAACCTGGCCAAGACCCGGATTATTTACCTGCTACCACGAAAGTAATTTCCAAGGACGCATTGACGGCTGACAGTATTCTTGATTTAATACGGTATGTACGGCCATTACTAACTAATAGGTTCACTTTTTAACTATATGAAGAGGTTTCTTTGATATGGCATGATTTAATTCGAATGCGCTGCCTTCTACCATAAAACGTTTTGACGAATGTTTGCTCTCGATCATAAAGGCAAGATGCCTTTAATAATCGTGAGCAAACATTACTACTAAATATTAGTATTCGATTGCGAAGAGATATAGGGTTTTCTTCAAAGATGAGCGTTTTAATTCTTAATAGGCCGGCAACGCACTTGCGGGCCCTCTGGCATTGAGTGCCGATGCGTGCGCGGTGGGCGGCGGTGTCATCAGATAAGCCTGCTGCCCGTTTGCCCATAGTTCTTAAAAAAATACTTATCAATATAAAAACATGATTGTTCACTCAAAGATCGCGTATGCAAGTAAATAGACTTGCGTATAATCCTCATTTAAACACGCCAATTGACCAGATGAAATTTCATACTCAATTTATTAACCATTTGTACCTCTAACAATGAAATCGAAAACAATTATACCGAACATGTTTATGTAATAAATTTTATTTACGTATTTTTTGTATAATTAATAAATATCTTCAATAACAAATCTTTCAATGAAATTTCAAAAACTAATCTGTTTATTCACGAAAAGCTATAAATTGGTTCGGCTGAAAAGTTAGAAGGCGAACATAGAAGTAATCTTTTAAATCTAATTTGCTATATTTATTTTAAATATTGTAGAATTGTTTGATGATTTGCTTTTTTTTAAAAAGGGTACCGAGAGTTTTTTACGCCGGCTTTTTCCTTTGGCCAACACCCTCTGTCTTCTTTACCGATGAGTAGGGATACCAACAGGCTCGAATTTAATGACGTGGAATAAGTGATACCATGATGATCCTATTCCAAAATAAACGTATTTTATTTTTATTTTATATAGTATGTATCACAGTATAGTAAGATCTTTGTGACTTGTGTTTCGCGAATACAGGTTTATATGGCGAGTCTATTAATAGGAAAGTCAGAGGCGTGCATCATTATTTATATTGTCAGTTTATTGTGTTAGTGAGTCGTCAGGTGACAACAAGTTTAAGATTAGCCTCTGGGGGATCTTTATTGGATGACGACCTGCATCAATTTGCTTCAGTCTCTAGGGATATTTTTGGCTTCATATATATAGCGCGGATTGCTCTTAAACTATTATAAAACGCTATAGTTTAATTTAATTTTAATGAGGCGAACTATAATATACATAGATACATACATAGTCGTACACATACATAGTAACATTGAAATCAAAATTAATAATTGACAATAAGAATTGCTTTAAGTCTAGAATCGGCTGTTGCTGATATCATTTGACGCTATAGATTTGTTGTACGTAAGACAAAGTAGATAAAGTAATTATTTCAATATTCGTTATCTAATACAATATCGTATGTTTAACAAGAATCCAGTGGTGTTACTTTTTAGCATCTACGATATTATACTATAGACGAGGTGATCAATAGCCTGTGTCCGATACTTGTAAACTATATTAATTCCTTTCACATGTCATGTTATACAATGCTTCACTATACCTCCATTAATGATGTTTATTTTGACATCATTTGACAATTAAAAAAACTAAAATAGACTATAATTATAACACTTACATAGACATAACTTCAACAATTACAAAATAAAACAATAACTAACCTTAAAAAAGAATAACTGGATAATAATTAATATTAATATAATTGTTATAATACATGTACAATCTATTATTGCTTCGAACGCTTGACATTGAGTCTGAAAAGAAAAAGTATAATAACTGTACAAAGAAGCTAACATTATTTAAAAGAAATAACAGCTAAAGAAAAAAATCCATATTGAAACATCTAAAATCAACACTGCTAAAAGCAGTCCAGTATTAGGAACTTAACAAATGGCGCGACATTGTTTTTGTATAAAGACACAGTCTCTTCGTTTGTGTAGAGTAGTTTATCTTAATGGAACCGGAAGGGAACTCAGGCCATTCATCGTGTGGGGCCAAGTGCGTTTAAAAGATTTGCCCTTCGAACTCGGGTCTAGGTGCCGATTCCTTTATTACTATAGTAATAGTGGCCCTACACGTTTATAATCTATGATGTTTTTGTCATACAGAATGATAAATCGAACAATATATGTATACCGTCTAAAGCTGTTGTACATGTTTTTAATATTAAGATTTAAGACAGGTGTTTATCAGCACCTTACATGGTCAAACCTTACATGGTCTACGCCTGCCTATAATAGGTATATATAGCTGAGTAGTGACCAGTATGGCTTTCGTCAAAGACACTTTTTAATGCCACAGCCAGAATTGGAATACGAGGGAAAGGATAAATTAGCCTCCAAGAAGCATGTTTGCCGCGAACAACAACAATGTGGTGCCCACTGCAGTATTTCCGAACTTATTCGACGAAGAACCCTAAGTACTTAAAGAAAAGAGCGTAAAGGCCAGCAACGCACTAGCGAGGCATCTGTCGTTAGGAGTGAAGTGTGGATTATAATAATAATAAGTCTTATTATTATAAGATTATATTTTTGTTATTTTCATTAAATGGTTGTTATTAATTTTGTAAATAATCAGACAGCATACATAACAATAGACATATAATACAATAAAAATAAAATTTATTTATTATGGAATATAAGATATATCATACAGTATCACTTATTCCAGGTCATTAAATTCATCTGTAAGCATCCCTACTTATCGGCAAAGAAGACAGAGGGTGTAGGCCCAGATAAAAAGCCGAAGTAAAAAAACTCTCGGTACTCTTTTAAAATACCAAATCATAATACAAAATGACTAAGTCAAACAACAGTTATTTTAAATCAATAAGTCATAATATAATTATAATAACATCTCAGCGTTCACAAATGCGAGTTTAATATCAAATTAAATTAAATTATTTTCAGAAACGTTTTCCCTGAAAACATAGTTGAAGCTACGATAGCCTCATATCGCACAAAGCTCACCTACGATGTAAATGACACTAGAGCAATTAAAGGTAAGATCAAATCAATCGTCACTTGTAATAACATTCGATTATTTACAAAAAAAGTCATAATTCAATCAATCATAATTTTTTCATGGTTCTAAATTTTACCATGTTTACTCAAACTCAAAATAACTTTATTCGTATAGGTAAATAAGTACAATTATGAATGTCAAAAAAGAAGTTAAATTATTTATGAATTTACATTAACTACCAGTTCACAAGTCAAGGTCGTAGAGCGGGTAAGAAGAACTGGCAAGAAACTTTCCTTTTAACTGCTAGGATATAAATATTGGTTAAATTTATAAAAAGCTTTATTGATTAATTTACGTTTAACGAGGGCTTTGAATTTATTTCGTAATAATTCTCTAATATCGCTGGGAGTTTGTTGTAAAAACGAATACAATTTCCATGTAAGGAGTGGTTTATCTTCTAGAGCCTGGTTGGTATGTAGTTACGTATCGTAATTGGCCTGTTTTCAAGCCGCTATGGGGCTTCAAACATTCGTATTTTAGTCATATAGAAAATTGAAAATTTTTAAGTACAAAGCACCTGTGCAGTGGCGTAGCTAGGGGGACAAGGGCCCTGGTGCATAGGGAAAGAATCGGGCCCTCCTCCTCCCCTCTTTCCGCGCAGTTTGAACTAATATTGGCCTTCAAAATTATTGATAAGAATAAGAACAGAAAACAGTAAGTGAACTTATCCCTAGTAGGCTAAATCCATACGTCGTCTCTATTAGGATCTCCATGTGTTTAATAGAAGAAAAAGGGAATAAATAAACAACGACGCACATGACAATATAGAGTATTTATTATACAGATGAGATTAATTAATGGAAAAAACAGAATTTTTAACAGAATTCCCCGCCCAATTCACAATCTCTTGCGCGCTTTAATTTTTGCGAATTCGTCTATAATTTCACTCAAATCCAAGTTTGATGCCGCCTCATTTTCTATTGCAATTAACGATAAATGTCGGAGGCGATCTTGTCGAATGCTGTTTCTTAAATAATTTTTTATAATCTTCAGTTTAGTGAAAGATCTTTCTGCTGCCGCGGAAGTAACAGGAATTGTATGAAACAGTAGCATCGCTGTATACACTTCCGTAAGGTCACATTCGAGCACGCCAAATTTTTTTATAATTTCTTTGCAAAGCTGGCGAATAGACCACGTCTCCATCAATTGAGGGAGAATCAGATGATATACATTAAGAAATTGGAGCGGAAATTGGGTCCAATTATATCGCAATATTTCTTCTGAAAGTGATCACATTTCTCGAGTAAAATCGTTTCATTCCAGCTAAGCAAGTTTTTTGGAACAAAGAACTAAACAATCCAGTGTAACTGTTAAAATCTCAGTTTGGACAGGAAAATTCTCTGTTCCACTGTAAAATGAAGTGGGTACCCCGTTGTTTAAGCAGTTTACACTGCGATATTTACTGTTTCTTTTTGTCCGTGTAGTAGCTCATTGTTTTCAAAGCTGAGGTTTGAGGGCCCCTGAGCTCCGGGGCCCTGGTGCACTGCACCACCTGGCCCTATGATAGCTACGCCACTGCACCTGTGTAAAGTGCATCATTTAAGTCGTCTGAGAGCTCACTCATGTCGACTTAAGTTCCAAATGGTCAATGTAGGAGTTAATGATCCTTTTCAGCCTCATTTTCTTGAGAAATGTGGAGGCTTTTAATGAATGCTTTGTCATGTAGCGAAATGTATGGGTTTACAATGGCCTAATAATTGACAGATACATACTATTTCATTTGTGGCATGCACTAGATGTAGGATTAATATCAATTTATTTTGAAATAAATGACGTATTATTCAGTATTGTTATAGTCTTATATAAGAGATTCTTTCTATTAATTTGCGAAATCTTTAAACCTTGATTAGATCTATAAAAATTAAAACCAACCTTGGTCACTTTGGTAATTTTATCATTTATTTTTGTTTTTTTTTCTAGGTCAACTGGAGACTTACAAAATAGAGAGTTACTACCAGAAAGGCAGTAATGTCTTAGGTCTAGTGGCATTCAGCATAGTGCTGGGCATCACTCTTGGTAAAATGGGAGAGAAGAGTCGACCGTTGCAAAATTTCTTCCATACACTCTCGGAGGCCATGATGATAATTACCGGATGGGTTATTTGGTAAGAACCATTTATCCTTAAAAGAACATATAACTGTAAATGTAAATAATGTATACCTTCTCTTTGGTACTCTTAATTTATTTATTTTATATTTGTGGGTTTATATATTGATATTGAACGATTTTAGAATTTTGAAACTGTAGATATTAGCAGCCTGTTCTTCCCGGGTCTGGGGTTCCCAGAACCCCAATGGGGTAAGTAGCAGTGACTTTTTCAACTGTTGAAGTTTACTTTTAGGGCGAATCATTAACCATTTGTACTGATTCGATAGTTCACGTGCGTATCTGTATGTTTCACGCTATATATATATATATATATATAATAAAATATATATAATATAATAAAAGGAGATAAATTAACATACATTTTACTTAAGTAACATTACTGAACTTTTAGAAGTTCTGATCTCACATTCTCTTTCACAGTTAAGATTACACATTTTAATTTCATCAAGAATTTTTCGACTTTCAGGTATTTAATGACGGTAGATTATCATATTTACAGGCTCTCACCTCTCGGAGTTTTCTTCCTTGTGACAGCGAAGATCATGGAGATTGAGTCATTCTCTGACCTCGTGGGAAGACTTGGCCTCTACTTTATGACGGTGTTACTGGGTCTCTTCCTTCACGGCTTTGGGACTTTGAGTATTCTCTTCGTGTTGGCCACAAAGAAGCTGCCTTGCAGATACATTGCGAAGATGGGACAAGTTATGGCCACTGCGTTTGGAACTGCATCAAGGTAGTTATTTATACTAGAAACCATTTAATTCTGGTTGAAGTGCAACGTTGAAGTTTTAACATTTCACTTCTTATATAATTTTGAATTAAATTTTCCTAACACCTAAAAAGCTATTCTTGAGAAGGGTTTAAGTTGTTTGTAATTGGCCTATTACCTACTTCAACATCTTTTGATATTTCAAGACTAACACACAACAACACCATTCTGAAGAGCCTGTCTCTCTATTTAAAGTCATGCCAATTTATTATTATTAATTATTTTATAGTAAAAAATTAATAATAATAAATTCATAATTCATCAAAAATCATCATTTGTGAAGGTCAACTTGAACGAAATGTTGAACACGCTTGGTCTGACTAAAGCGAACCAAAGAGACTCAACCAGCTTTAATATTTTCTGATAATTTTTCCAAAAATACATTTAACAGGTGACGTTTAACTCTAGTCGTGTATTTTAAGTTTATCGAGTATTTTGAATTTATCGAAAATTCTTATGTGAATGCGGGATTAATTCATTCTTGAATATTTTCAGTTCAGCAACAATGCCAATAACGATAGGCTGCTGTGATGATATGGGTCTGGACCCACGCATCACGCGCTTCGTGATCCCCATCGGAGCCACCATTAACATGGATGGCACGGCCCTGTATGAGGCAGTCGCTGCAATATTTATCGCACAACTTAGGAAAATCGATATGTCATTCGGCAAGATTGTAGCCGTCAGGTACGTGTCACATTAAGAAATATTAACCTCGAATAATTGTTGAATATTTTTATCTCTGCAAATAAATGTATGAGAACATTAAATGGCACAGACAAGCAATCATAGATTTAAAGCAAAACAAAAAGAAAGTACATATTGGTCTGCAACGTGTGTAAACTTATTATAAAAACTGTTTTAGTCACGAGTATCAAAAGTTTACTAAGCTTAATGAGTATTTTGTGACTTAGTATTTAAGTAATTTCTTCGCGTGAATTTAGGAATCGAACCTTAGTCAAAATTATATTCAGCAATTCCAACAAAAATATTGGAGGCTTTTGTTAAGAAAATTCTGAACTGTATTTTTTGTAGTATAACGGCAACAGCGGCTAGTATAGGCGCAGCTGGAATCCCGCAGGCAGGCCTCGTTACCATGGTGATGGTGTTGGATACTGTTGGTCTTCCAGCCGAAGACATCTCTCTAATTTTTGCAGTTGATTGGCTATTGTAAGTAATGTTTACGTGATGCTGTAGCTTCTAGGTTTAATTCACGTTAAACTGAATCTTCAGGCCAATTCTTCCTTGTGTCTCTATCCTTCCATGTAACATAATTGTTCTTATATTAGCTGTGTTACATAGTTGAGTTTATAAGCTGTTAAGCTCACCCTAAACCAAATCGCAACTTAGAGTAAAAGAAAACGCTGTGTGTAAAATAAGTATATTTATACTCGTTAGAAGTTATACTTCTTAGGTGTGATAACATAAAAATCTTTTTATCTTATTCTTTTCTTCAATAGAAAAAAAGGTATTTAATACATTGAAAGGTTTATTATAACGCATTATCTAGTGATATTTATTATGAAATAATATGGGTTCTATAACCGAAATCTCTTAATTACAGAGATCGATTCCGAACTACAATCAACGTGGTATGCGATGCTTTGGGCGCTATTATCGTAACGTCACTGTCTCAAGCAGATATAGAAAAATGCCGTGTACAAAGCGAAAGGGAAGGGCCGGGGCACGAGCTCAGTGATCTTGAAAAGGGCGAACATTAACAAACTTTTTGTAACGTCCGTAGCGATATTTTTCACAACATAATGACCAAACGAAAATAAATATATAACAATAACATAAGTCATGACCCCGAACTTGATTGAAAGTAATTTAAGTATCATCAAAAGAGCAGAATATTTTTGCGTCGATTTAAGAAACACTGTTATGCAAGGGAGAACATTAGGTCCCTCAAGATTTCAGTTGTTATTCAATGTGGCTACAATAGTTTCAATACAATTTTATGAATTCAAATTGAGGATATCTGAATATTAACATTATTGTACGTCACATTCTCTATTTGGGAAGTTCAAACCATACTGTTAAAACCATTTACAAACTAATAACGACATTGTTCATGACAATTAGAACTAGATTTGTTTAGTTCCAGCATTTAGCTATTACATACTTTAGAAATGTATACTTAGCCCTTTGTTAAGCCATAATAGTAGTCTCGATGTTGATTATAGTAGGTGTTCACAGAATTGTTGTTTTCAGTTTTATTTCTTTTATTATTTGTTAATTTTCTTTTAATGCAAATCGTTTATTTTTTACTGATTCCGTTTTTGATATAAGTTTTATTAATTATTTTCAAGTATGAACATATCATAAAAATTATTGATTAATTATCGGCTATTAATTTTGTTTAGTTGATTTAAGGTCAAGTGTTATAAGAACTTAGAAGTAGAATGGCTTACAATTTGACTGCATGGGATTTTCAACTCTAAAAATGGTAATACATACTACATTCATATGAAAAATTATTTTTCCACTTGTGAATAATTCTACTAGTATATTCACTTACCTTTGTGTGAATGTATTTATTTGTGCGCCTGGTAAGTACATTTTGTTAATTAAGGATTGTGTATACAGTACCAAATACTAGCTGTAAATTAGACTATAGTAATTGAAATTTGCAGTTGCATTCCATTTTATATTAGCCCGGATATTATTTCCCGGAACGTAAAAGATATAGGTATGTATAATCATAATTATTAGGTTTAATCTAGAATAGGAAAAAACCGCACAGTGAAAACATATAGTGTAGCTATTATTTAACTTACTGGTTTCATTAGAATTTCCAAAGATAATTATAACTTTCTCTTGCTCAGGATATTTAGCAATTGTATAATCTTACGGAGCAAAATGCTAATGCGGTAATGTAAGACACAACCCGCAACAATTTGCTTTTTCCAAAGCAGCCAGTATCTTTATCACCAACGAAATCCACCAAGAAGGTTACATACCTAACCAAATTGCTATTTTGGCTATTATGATTGTCATTTGTCAAAATACCGCAGAAAATATGTTTTTTTTTGTATACGTAACATGATAATGTATAAATGTGTTATGTTCTCTACGTAAGATGTTTAATGATGTGCCAAAATCAATGTTTTATGTATTTTAAATACAATAAAGTTTTAACATATATCTAGTCTATTTCGGAGATTCATTTTGTTCACCATTACGGTAATTTGTGCTTAGCACGACTATGTTGGTTAAATTATCAATGTTGAGTCATGAATGCAGATATTATATTGGTGTACTATGTGGTGTTTTATTGTTAATGTTTATTAATAAATAGTTATATGAGTTCAATGTCTTTTATTTATAGGTTAACGGGGTCCATATACTCACTGACTGACTCACTGTCAATTAAATAAATATATAGATATTGTGATTAGTAGACACAATATCTAATCTACACTGCGTTTATGACTTTATTCTTAGCGCACGTTGCAATTTAATAATAATAGTTTAGATTGAATTGGGTTGAAAAAAAAATATAGCCAATTAAGCATAACACTTTTCACCCCCAAACGGGCTGGTTTTTACATACCAGAAGTGTCTTTTCAAATTCTTAATTTGTTACTAAATAGAACTTTATATAAATGGAGAAATACTGCCAGAAACGTAATCCATTAGTAGCTTTAAATTAATTACATTAATTTTAAAGAATTAAGCCCAAAACATTGGATAATATATTTACAAAATATATCAATGTGGATTTAAATAAAAACAATTATTTTTTAATTAGTTTTATTTAAACTAAACTGTAAAATTATTTTTATGATTTATAACTTTCATAGCCTCACAGCCGATAATAACACTAAACTTAAAAAAAAACTTGACTAACGGTTATATTTATTTACCACTTTCCACTCTCTTGGAACTTTGTCAGTCTGTTACATAAAAATATATCGCATTTTATAGGAATGTATTGAGTATTATTGGTTATAGTCGTTATTATATGAGATAAAATGTATTCATAAAAGCATAGACTCAACATGTCAGCCGTACTTAGCCATTAAATAAGTTATCTTTAACCGCTGATCAAAAAATCTGGATAATCCATGGTGTTTGTTAAAATTTATTCTTATTTTTTCATGTAGTGTGTTTTATTTACTAAGAAGCATCTGTCAATATATATAATATATATAGGCTATTGTATGGTTAAACTTAACTGTTTTTGTTATAATTAATAACTCTAAGTACGGCTGTAAATAAAAAAAGTAACAGGAATGTCCTATTTTGTTACATTATTCTCCATATTCGTTTATATACATAGGCCTTTGAATTCACTAAAAAGGCACATTGGTATAACATATATACACGAACTTACAAATATATTTTCGAGACTTGTTCCACAACATATACTTTAAAGCTCTCAAATCAAATTGTTTATTTACATTCATGTTTGAAGTGTCTAAAGACTATCTATTCTATTTACAATAACTTATATAAAGCATGCTAGTACAAGTCATTTGGTTGCTTTGTTTCGTAATGCTAAGTTCACGGCAAATAAGTTGGCCATTTTTAGGATTATTTCTACTAAAAGTCCATGCCGGTCCTCACCCGACATATAATATTTCCAATTGTAAAACCTGAGTGATGAGAGTGATCACATGAATGCGTTCTGCATTTACACGAGGACATGAGTATAAGTATTTTTGTAAAAATGAATGTTAAGATGATCTTTTGACGTGACAACGTCTAATAAATCGATGAACACCGGATTCGAGCACGAAAAAGTATGACTCATCGTCCCGTTCCGCTTATAGTCCCGTTACGCTGATTGTACGCTTGTGCCGCATCTATCTCTCTTTCAATCGATTTGCCTATGCATCCGAGGATTCACTCCTTCTTGGTATCGATACAAAATAGTAATAATTTAAGAAGTATTTGTTAAAACGTTGTCACGTTAAACTATCGTACCGTAACCGGCTTTATAGACAACCATTCTTATTTTAAATTAAACTTTAAAATTTTTAAACAACACCATTTATCTGGTTATTGTTATTCATATGTTTCTGGGAGCCGTTTGGTATCACAAAACTCCGCGCGGAGTCTCGCCGGTTATGTCTATCGCTGTGTATTGAGCATCGGGCTCTGGCGAGGGTAGCAGCAGATATTTCCATGGAGTCACCGTGAGGGAATCTGGAACCTCGTCTCATGCAACCACCTCGATTTCGGGCATGCTGAAAATGACAAGATTTCTCAATTATTTTATGTGAATGTGTGTGTAACACAGTTTGTGATAGGCCATGTATAAAAAGTGATAATTTCTCTAAAGTGATAGGCCAATAGCAGTAGGGATTGTTACTCACAGGGCCACTTCGCCAACTCCAGCGATTTCTGTTAAACACACCGTAGACAATAGGGTTCGCGCACGAATTCGTACAGGAAAATAACCACATGGCTTTCTGGAATGCTGGATCCAGGTGGTTTACTATGTCCTTATCTATCCAATACCTGAAAGTCAAGAAATAAAATAGCAAATAAACACTTCTGTTTGTGAGCCTAAAAAAGTATATCGGTGGACGTGCTTTACAAGGACCAACCACAAGCAATAGCAGTAGTAAGGCGACCAACAAGTGAAGAACACTAGTACGATCGTAACCGACATCTTTAGTGTGCGCGCTCTTGCTCTTCCAAGAATGCCAACACCGCTGCGTCGCATTTTATCTGAAACATTTTAAATTAAGAAATAAAACTTAATAATCAATCAGAATTATAAATAATATTTTCATAAAAAAGAAATAAATAACTTTATTAAACATAATAAAGGATATTAAGATAAAGTATAGTGCACTGGCCCCCACACTAAGAATACCTGTGTGGCAGACAATTTCTTCCTTTTCACATGTAACAGCATTTTACTTAATGATTTCTACATAACAACAAGATATTGTTTGAGATGTTTTGTAAATGTATTTAATGTGATGTTTTAAATGTCAGTAATAATAATGTTTTTAAGGAAGTTGTTAAAGAAGAATGGGTCTCGGAAGGAGAAAAGTCGTTAGGCAAAGAAAGTACGTATTTTATGTTGATTGTGTATTATATTGGTCTGCGTTTTGTTTGATGTGGTGCAGCGGGTGTCTGTTACGAAAAAAGTCTGCATATTGCTATAATTGGTTCACAGTTAAAAGTTCCATACTGCAATTTTGAAGTTGAATAGCGGATATCTTAAGAATGGCACGTTGGGAGCACTCAATTTTCAGCATTGAAGACCTAAATAATACGTATTTTACATAAAACAAAAGACGGCTTGCTTCATTGATTGCGCTTGATCAAACAAGCTGGAACGCCAGCCCAAAAAAACGCTGTAGTTCTATATTCTCACTCCAGCCCTTAAAACATTATATTTATGTAGAATTTAATCTGTCTCTTTGGCACTGACAACGACACTATGCTACGGACATTAAAAAATGTAAACTAATGTACATATGAATTTATATACATATAAGGAACGAGTAGATAATAAAAGTCTACATTTACTCGCGTTTTCTGAGCACGTCCCTATATTCAATTATCGTTAGCAGACGCTTGTCCAAATTTGATTTATTGATATTCTTTGAGGTTTACGAAGTTGGTGTTTAGTATGGGTATGGCTTTACTTTTGTTCGCTAAAACTTTTGAATAAAAAGAGCCATATTTATGTAATGTATATTTAAAAGATTTTCAAAAGCCGCAAACATTTAAATTTTTAAGAACGGAAAGCTTAGTAAAATTTTATAATGTATCCATTATACTATTGTACTAATGTTACTACTAGTAGATATACTTAATTTCTAGCAGCGTAGTTATTGTTTGATTTATGAAGAGTTACAAAAACTTTTAAACAAAAACGTTAAAGGAGAGAGATTGAGTTGACTAAAGTAATTAATAAATGTTTAATAAACTTCTCGGATTTCGGCTGTTAGTACACAAAAGGCGTATCGCGAGGTTGATAAATAATATTGTCCATTGGAACTTATCATTAAGTAAACAACCTATATAACTTATTAAATAATAAAAAACGCAAATTACATTCTCGTCTACTATCGTGAACGCCGAGAGCGTCCTTTTAAAAAATTTACGCATTTTACCTACCATTAGCTGTGTTAGCCCTGCGAATGATCTCCAATAAAGCGGCCGAAGAGCAGTACAGAGTAAAAAGAAGAGGAGCCACATACATTAGTGCCATGTTAAGAAGGAAGTAGGCAAACTCGTGACGTTCTGTTGGAAGAGATCCATATGTCACACATTGGTAATACCTGGAAAATTACAAAATACCTATTACTTACAATATCGTTGAATGTATAACACAATACTCTAGTCTACCAGACTAATATATTAATCATATTAAGCCTCAAAAAAATAATAGGTAGTCAAAAAGTGTTTCTCAGTCTCAGAGTGCTGCAGTAATAAATAATAAATAGTTCTGAATATTCCACTTTCTTTGTGGAATAGAGTTTCTAAGTGGAATATTCGGAATGATTAATTATTAAAAACAACTCCGCACAATCAGCCATATAAAAATTGGCAAGCAAATGTCATATTCATTATGAATTATTTAATTGTTTTTAATTATCATAAATATTTATATTTATTGAGAACTAGCGACCCGCCCCGGCTTCGCACGGGTGCAATGCTGATACTAAATACACTACAGAAAATCTGTGAACGTTGTATATAAAAATGTGGGTTATCCATAAGAGATAGACATATACCATTATGGACTTTTCTGTAGACCTTTTCAATGTGTACAATACTTAGAACATTATTTTGATAAAACTCGTAGGGTTCAGCCTGCGTTTGCAATGTAAGCGGAAAAAATGTGGAAACGACATCACATTAGAAACCTCAAAAATAACAGTACTTCTCCACTATTTAATAGATGTAAGCAAATGTCATATTCATTATGAATTATTTAATTGTTTTTAATTATCATAAATATTATATTATACATATAAACCTTTCTCTTGAATTACTCTATCTATTAAAAAACCGCATCAAAATCCGTTGCGTAGTTTCAAAGATTTAAGCATACAAAGGGACATAGGGACAGAGAAAGCGACTTTGTTTTATAATATGTAGTGATAATCAAGATCAGGCGTGGTTTTAGATTTTGCAATATAAGTATCGAAACAATCTTGGCTTAAGGTGCCTCTGAACATTATATTTGTGAACAGCAAAACTTACCCTTTGACATCAGGATGTTCCTCTAAATGGAATATAAAACTTTGTGGCAAGCTGGCTAATCCTGCGCATACCCAGGCGATTAATAGGGCCCGACGCACCCGAGCTTCCCATGTTACATTCAGAGGTTTTAGTATGGCATAGTATCTATAAATAGAAGACGACATAATTAAATTTATGGATATTAATTTTTAAAACTTCTTCTACTTCTTTCAGGTAAGAAGGAATAAAGTGTGTACGTTATTCACACCTGAATATTATAAATAAATAAAATAAATCATTTATTACAGACCAATTAATAAGTCGATATGTTGTTAGTATAGTAAAACTTATACCTAAGTGAGTATAATTATTAAAAATATTTAAATATTTAATTCATTAGTCTACGTTATTTGAGACACCCGGCACATGGGCATGTATATGACCCCAGTGGCTCAAAACAGCACATTCGGGCTTATTATGCTTAAATAAATTTAAAATCGATCAGGCGAGAAGTGGCACAGAATTGGTACCGGTAATATTTCTTGTTGAGCCTAAGATGTGAGTGAAAAACAAAATAAAGAGTGGCGGAGAGTTTATTGCCAGTTCTTCTCTTCCATTCGCCCTTGATTTGAGAACTGGCAGTAAATGTAAAATTAAAAGCATTTAATGTATATTTCTTTTTTTTGACGTTCATAAGTGTACATTATATTGTTACCTATAAGAATAAATGATTTTTAATATTTGATTTTGTGAGATAGTTCTTGTATTCATATATAAACAAAGACGCAGATGCAGTTTATTAAAATAAACAAAGAAAGCATACACCTTGGAATTAATTCAAAGTAAGAGATGTTTCTTTATCTAAGATAATTGGTATTTACTTTTCCAAGGAATTTGCTCAGCTGAACGTAAGGCGAGGCTAAATTCCGGCGCAATCATTCATATTTATATTCTCGTGTTGACCCCGACTATAACTCGTGTTCGAATGACGGATTGATCCATTATAATATTTTGTAGATGTACTGACTCACTTGCGGACTACTTAGGGAGTTGAACCATAAAATATATTGTATTCCGATTCGGCATATAAGCATACACGTTTTAGGAAATATTTTTGTTACATAACGCTTGTGTGAATTGTCACACCAGCTTAACACAATATATTCTTAGTATATATATCAGAAAACATCATAACACCAGTTATGTTACAACTTTTCAGGTTTGGAGTCTAAAATTTCTGTAACAGTTTCGTGATGATTTATTTTTCTCTGCTACACAAGCCGTCGAGCTGAGCAGCTGAGGATCCAGTTGAGAATTCGATAGACGCCCAAACTCAATAACCTATCTCAATCCATTTTGACTATCTGAGATAGACATAATTCAATTATTGATAAAAGAGTGCCAAAAACCAATCGACGATACAAGCTATCCATGGTAAGTCAGATCGGTGTATGTGGATGGGTGTATGAACCTTTGGATGAAATTAACAGTTCAACTGTGCCAATATCCTATCTTAAGATTGTAACTCACACTACATTTCAAAATATATAAAAAGGTGTTTGATATTTTAAACATAGATATGTATATTTTAATATTATTTGTACGGTTTTATTGAAACAAACACAATATTTAGTCTTACCTATCAATAGCGATACATATAAGTACGAAACTGGAGAGGTACAGCCCAAAAGTCCTCGTAAACATCATGAAGCGGCACATAAGGTCTCCAGCAAGCCACTGCACAGTGCCAGCCCACGCGATCTCCAGTGGCATCATGAGAAATGTTACCTGCAGACGTCCACTTTGATTACCAACTATATAAATTTATTGAAAGTAAAACTTTTTGATTGGAGCTTTGTGTATCTGTTGTTCAAACTGATAGGTATAATTTGTCTAGAGGGTTATCATGCATATATATTAAATACAGACAACCTTATTATTAAACTTTGACTAAGGATAGTTACATCCAAGTAAAGACAATATATAATCATAGTGAAAAATTAAAAGAAAGCCTTGTTTAATATTAAAGTCGAACCAATGTACATTCGGAAACTATTGGTAATTCATTGTATTTTTTTTAAAGATGTATGTTATAGGTTATAAAAAGTATACATTTAGAACTTTTACGTAATCGATTAAAACCTACCATAAGGTCAGCAACAGCCAAATGCATCAGCAGGACATCCAGTCTGCTGGCTCTACCAGCTCTTCTTCTCTTGACAAGCTGCGACAAGACTGTCAAGTTGCCAGTGGCTGATACCATCATCAGCACACTGTACACCGTAATTGAGACCATATGGCCATGATTGAAACGCATGTCTAAGGGCAACTCATCGCTAGTGTTGAGGTGCGTCCAGTTCTTCTGAGACGCACCGCCAGGACCTGATACCTTCTCGTCTATATCCATGATTACCTTTGACACGGTCTGAGGTTATAAGTGCAAATCATTTTTGTGATCGGATGCATGTGGATGTACCTGTAAGAAGCAAACAGTTTGTATATAAGACTCTCTGTAATCTCTTCCGAATATGTTTGAAGTCCAGAAACATATGATTTCTACTTCAGAAGAATGTGATAAGTAGACATACTTCGTCTGTAAGTCGGCGCTGTTTCATTTATTAAATTAAGTAGGGTTTATCAGTGTTTCATTACCAAAGAAAAGTGGTCCCGAGCTAGGGCCTAAATAAGTAAAATAAAATAAATCTTATTATGCTGGAAAGATTTTTAAAATATGGTTATGTTAAAAGCCAGACAATCTTACTCAAGGCTAAAGATTAGGTACCTATAGTTACTTATCGAAATTGTGAATTTACCTGTAAATTTTTAACGAATAATAAATCTTAACATGATTTTCTTTATTTAGGTTCGTTTTCACTTAAACTTGTGAAAATCTCTTTTAAATTCTAATTCGTTTCAATAAAAATGAATCGTTAAAATGTTGGAAAGTAATTGGTGCTTGGACTCTATCACGGCAAAGTTGTTTAAAATCCTTTCAATTTTAAAAGGTTATCAAATTGTATCAAAGGAATCTTTCAGAATCAGATTTATTTGAAAAGTTTCCTTGTTTAAGCGTGTTGAGAATACATTAAAAGTTTGTACCGACTGTCAAGTAGCGTCAGCACAAGGTACGCCGTGATAAGTAAATTTTCAGAAAGTAATGACAGCTAATATTCTGTTTAAAACTTTTTGACAAGACAATAAGATTATTCTTCCGTTCTACTAGATGTATGAGCTATGAAGATATAAAGAGGGATTATATATTATAATTTCTCATTTAATTTCCTAATTTATATCTTTATAATTCAGAATGGTGCAATCGCTACGAAATGAAATGCTTTATAAATTAATTACTAACGTTTAGATGTAAAAGGAAGAGACTGGCTGCCCACAACACAGGGAATCCTAGTGTGGGGGCCAGAGCACTCTACTTTATAGAAACAATTATTGTATTTTGTGTCTAATAAAGTTATTTCTTTCTTTCTTTCTTAATTTTAAATTTAGGCCTCAAGTTGCTGTATCTGTTCCATGTTCATTAGTGAACCTAATCTAGCAAGTAGGATAAGCGTGCTATGTTTGGCCCACGCCGTCGACTTTTTGGGTCTAAGGTATGCGGGTTCAAGATGTTTTCCTTCACCGTTCGTGCGAATATTAAATGACATAGAAAGAAAATCGGTTGGTGCACGGCCAAGGATCGAACCTACGACCTCAGGCCTCAGAATCTTAAAATATTACTACTAATCTAATAAAAACTAAAGCTATGTGTGTGTTTTCTTTAACACCTAACTTCCCTTGAAAGCCAAAGGAAGGAAGTTTCAATTGCTTTAAAATTAGGGTTCATACACGAGTAACAATAATGGTAGGGGAGCCCACGATGCTAAATGGGGATTTACTCGAGCGTCGTGGAGACCTATTGGGTTGCAAAGCTTAGATGATAAGAAGAAAAAAATGTTATATGATATATACCTTTTCATCGGTGGGGAAAGCGGCTATAGATGTTTAAATATGTAAAAAAAAACTGTTGCATGGACATACTCGAGCGCGTCAGATATTGATAGCATCAATGTCCTACGTATTTTTAATAATGTACGTATGTTAATCTGATCATTTGCATGATGGGGGTGGTTGTATGTAAGGGTTAAAAATGAAAAAAAAAAAAATTTAATCGAGCGCGTCAGATTTTCTAAGGGGGTGTTAAGTGCACCAAAAAAAAAGCTCTCATTCAATAATCTGACGATTTCGATCTGACGCAAACTCGCAGCCATTATTATAATGTGCAAAAAAAATTCGCCATTTTGAAATACTCGAGCGCGTCAGATTAAGATATATATGGTTCAGATTTATATTCTAAACGTACTGTCTCATAATCTGACGATTATCTAGAGGGATTTGCCTGATCTGACAAAAAAAATATTAGAAAAACGGTTCACCCTAAAGGCCATCCTTGCAATTCCATTCCTGGGCGCTTAAAATTGTACTTATGAGCTCGCTGAGTTCAAAGAAATAATATTTCTATGCGTTTGAGTTCTCCCAGCTCGAAAGTCTGATAGAAGTTTCATAGAACACTATTTTTGAAATTTTCAAACCCCAATAACTTTTGAATGGATCAAGCAATTTTCCCGCGGTTGACGGCGATCGACGCATTTTTTAATCTCTAATTATTTAATTTCATCAAAAACGATAATCCGATATGAAATGTCGAAGTTATGTGATAGAAACACTTTTTTCGGTTTTCTTTCGTTCACGATATCTCTCGAACGAATCAACCGATTTATCCAGTTTGGTGGCGATCGACGTCGTTTTTCAAGCTTAAAGGTGCATTAGTTTTTTGAAGTTGATGGATAAAGCCGTTTAAAAGTTATTGCAAAAACACACTTTCAAAAAAACAAATTGTTATTTTTTTAGATTTTTCAAAATTTCTCAAAATCTATTGGTCCGAATCGGTTCAAATTCACATGAAATCTAATTTTGAGGGAAACGCGGAGAAGGAAATGTAGGCATCACGCAGCTGCACGCGTTTATCGCACGAACTTTATCGACGAAATTTTGTTATTTCGGCTTGCGGAAATCGTCAGATTATATATTTTTCAATATTCTTGAATTATTTCATTCAAAATAAAAAAAAATTAGCTACGCTCGAGAATGTCAAGATGACGATTTTTTTTTACAACTTTGCTGCCCTCCCCTCTCTTTACGTCACTCTCAAATTGTCAGATTAGTGGAATATACACTTTTTAGGATGTCATTAACTCACACTACCTTAATCTGACGCGCTCGAGAATGTCTGATGATCAATTTTTTTTTACTAATCTGATCCTGTATCCTTCACGGGCGGCCTTATATATGGGCCTCATATTTGGTGGAGGTACTTAACCGGGTACAAGGTATCCCCCTGTATATTAATCTGCCGCGCTTGAGTAAATCCCGAAATCCCCTCTTGGGCTCCCCTACTATAACGTCCGATAAGTTCTTCAATAAACAACGATATAACCTTACAAATGACGAAAGGTTTAAAGGAATTACTGGAATTTCACCTTTACTTAAGTAAAAACCCATAGAAAATCGGTGTCGCTTTACAAAATTATTTATTTACTTAGCGTTAAATAACTCTCAAGTATATCTTTTTAATCCGCCCAAAAATATTTATTAATCTATATCTTAACAATTATTGTTATTTTTAATTTCGTTTCATTTATTATACAGTTTTATAAAAGACTTCATTACTTATTCTTTTTTTCTTTGGTTATTGTTATTTTGTGTGTTTCTGCGTGTGTCAATTTATTAATAAATGTTATGTCTAAGTTTATCTTTTATATATTACTTAATTGTGTAATTTTGTTAATTCACCTACTTGACTATAAAGCAACTAACAAAGAGGCGCGTTTCTTACAGTTAAAAAACTATTGTGATTTTATTTTATACGGTGGTGGGAAATTTAAAAAACCAGGCAATATTTTATAACGAGCCAAGTTGCGGATCATAATATAAAAAACAGATACTCAAACCAATACTTTTCTTCATATATAATAAAGTACAAACGAGGCATTGAGGAAGGACTAATATTCTAACTTTGAATAGTTGAAGGTCGTTACTCTTAGAGAATATCCCCACCGGGAGTACATTCCACAGTTCGCTTGTTCACAGACGTAAGTGCCTAAGAAAGTGGATTGTGAAAGAATTCCAGCCATCTTGCTTTTTTTGACATAAAAAAATAATGTTAAATTAAGTTTACAATAATACATAGCTTCAATCCGGTAAAAAAGTATTTTCTTTAGATTGACAATTCGACATGTCACTGTATTAAAGTGAATTCGTGTTTTTATTTCAGTTTATTAAAAAGTCTTCTTAAATCACTCCTATGATACAAATACATCTCCGGTATTTAAATTTTCACTACGCCGCTGTTTTCTTGTTATTCAAAATCTACATTCACTAATTATCTCTTGTTCTTTGAAGATTGAAAGCTCGAATAAGGCTTCTGTTTAGCCGAGTGCTCTCATCGTCGATCAACACTTGTAAATCAGTATTATTTCAGAAGTTGCCTGCTTTGATTACATAAAGGTGGTTATGTATATCTCTTTTTACAGTATAATAATATTGTTGAACTTTTCTAAGATTTATTATGAGAAAGAATCATTAGTCTGTCTCTGTCAATACTGTAGTTACTTTAGTTGTAGAGTAGTTTAGTTAGTTGTTTTATTCCAAGAGACACTGCTATATTCAGGTTAGAAGACACAACGCATTCAAAGTATATGTATAGACTTGACTTGATTTTCACAAAATCGTATAGAAATAAATTCTGAAATAATTTCTTAAAACAAGACGCCATACGATTTATTATCTTAGTGTTTTTAACCTTCTTCAACGTGAAAGCTTTGAGGATCTGCTCCGCGATACGAATTCTCAATCTTTTTGATTGAGAGTACATAAGACTACTTTTTTTTCCATTTTCCGCTTGACCAATGAGACTTTTCATTCTAAGATTAAAGAAGATATAAATCTTATATTCGATTCATTGATGAAGAAAATCAAGATCTGTCTTCAATTTACATATTTTGTCCTTAGAGATTATTGGATTTATTTCTAAATATAGTCACAATTTACAATTATTTCCAACAGACAATCAAATAAAATATTGAATAATGAGCCATCCAAGTTGCATTAATTTATATTAATGCAATATGGAGACCAGTTATAAAATACCACAACACGAAAACTCGGACTAAACGAATCCATTTATGATTATTGTGTCTCTACTTTGTGTACTTTTTGAGTGAAGCGTTTTTGTAAAAAAAGTTTAATATTTTAACCAATACGTTAATAAGTATACAAATATCATAACAGAGTTCGACAACTTCATTGATTTGTACAAATGAGCTTGTAAGCTCGAAGTGTTTAGGCAAAATATCCATTTAACACCAGCCGAGCCTGATCGTTGATAATTAATATGTTTGTAAAATTGATATTTAATGTGTTTGCGAAGACATATTCCGTAGACAGTATTGAAAGTATGTAGTCGTGCCTCAATGGAACGCATTTCTTTGACTCTTTCGATGAAATAGTTATGGCACGGCTAAGCAGATCTTAGCTTAACTCTTCTCGCAAATAGAACAAGATGAAAGTATCACAAAAAAATAAATTGTACTAAGTTACAAATTGTAATGCAATATTGCAATGCCTGGATAAATTTGCGCACGACCTATCCAATCAAGGGAATGTTCGGCGACACTTTTATCGAAAGAATAAATAACTCGAACACTCACACCGAATAAAGTGATGTTTGCGATTTGCGTATCATGTTTATTAATATATTATTCATACCGCATGATAACATATTTGTCGAAGTCGTTCTGTTAAAATCATAAGAAAGACTATTTTATTACAAATACGAAGAGGTTGGAAGTTTCGAACTAAATTTTATAATTTTGACAGGGGGAAAAAAAACAAGTTTACAGGTGCTAATTAAATACATATTTAAGTTGGCGCCTTGTATATGACACCAGGGCTGGAGTTTTCTTCGTGTTTTGTGTATTTTATGTGACTATGTAACTCTTGTTAGGCAAGGTATCAGTATCAGTCTATTTTCTCTTTGTTTCCAAACTAATGCAATTTTCCGAAGTCCTCATGGCTAACAATTGTGTGCCTTTCTTCTTGGCAAGGATACATCGCAACCAGGTATGTACTCAGGACTTATTTTTTTAGTATAATATTGTGTACGGCTATCGAACCGTTCTTTGTGGTACATGCAGTTTTAATATTTTTTGTAGTTTGTGTGTTCAAAATTTATATATATTTTCGTGATATTTTTTTACGCGAAATTCAGTAACGATTACGTCTTTTCGTTTTGAATGTTTAATAAGAGTTATGAAGACGTTGTTCTGACTTAACAACCTTGTTAACACATTCAGTTCGCCAAATTGAATTAATTCTTGTTTATCGTTATTATTAAAGTAACATTTTTAAAATTGAACTTTTGTTTATTATATTTATAGGAATAACATTCATAGTAATAATAAATAAATAGTATATCAGGCAGATCAGTTGCCGATATGGTAGGCAATAGGGAAGGGTCTCAACTCCCCTTCCTAAAAAGGGACTTTATTTGCTTAAAACCGATATTACATAATATTAAAGTCACGTTTTTACGGATTAATACGTTAGTGGTTGTCTCAGATAAAAATAATTGAGGTCTGAGATGCCACCTCTGAGAGGGATATTATGTTGTATGTAATTAGAGTTCTTGATTTTAATACGGTAGGGTGTGTTATAATTATTATATTACTAGCGGACTTGACAGACGTTGTCCTGTATTTATTGTTCTTAATAACCAAGTATACCAACTACTATATAGGTATCGGGTATATAAGTATATCCAACTTACCAAAACTCTATATTAAATTTACTTTTAATATTAGGCGTGATAGGTTTGAAGTTAATTCATTTTTGTTAGAAATCATGAATTAATTCTTTTATATGTAGTTTATGTTATATATCGATTAATTACAAATAAAAAATAATATATATTTTTTATTTGTCCGATCGAAGCAATTTTAAAACGAATTAAACGATATTCGTTTTTCATACTTCCTGTTTTTCGATATTTGTCAATGTCAATGTTATGTCAAGCGCCATTAGGTTACATAAAAAAAGTTTGTATTGTAAAAGGGTTATGCGCTGAAAAAAATAATTTGCTATCGTAAAAAAATTCAGGATTACTTAATATGTGGTTCAATATTTTTATTTTTTCTAACATTCCGCACCATTTTCTTAATTTTTCATACGAACCTTAAAAAAAACACTTAAACCTTAGAAAATCCCCTCCTGAAAAGTAACTTTCATGAAATTGTGTTATTATAATATTTTCTTTTTTATTATTTCTATGATACGACTATAATGATAGAGAAAAGACAAATTGCAAAACCTAAACGATACGGAAAAATATAATAGAATTATATTCCGTAAGCCTTTGACCTAGCCGCTATTAATGATTCGATAACGACTATTTTGCAACACCGAGATAATGAAAATAACTGAGGGCGTGGTTAATTAAACACTATATATAAATAATATTGTTGTTTTATTGACCCGCTCTAGAAAATTGTGTAACTACTAATGTACTGTACTAATCAAGAAGCAAATTTACTTTATTTTATTTGTCTAGCAATAATTCAATTAATCATTAAGAATTAATGAAACATAATTGAAAACTAAACTAGTTTTAGCCTAAAAGTCAGATTTTCAGTCGGGGCCCAAATTTATAGTAAACATGTCTATTAGGTCTTTTTGGTTGTCAGAAGTCTGTATAAATATTTACTTACGTAGAAACATACTGACGTATTCAGATGGAATTAATTTAACGAGGTTTCACGGAGTATCTAGGTATATATTGCGAAAATATATCCCACTTGAAATGGTTTGTATTCATTGAATAGATGCGTAGACGTAAAATACCTATCTCAGTTTCCTCCTTCAGCCAGTTAGTATATATTGTATGTTAGCATATATTCACTTTTTTTAAATACAGTATTTTTTATTTATATTAAAGTGTTATTTACTTACAGAATGGCTCTGGCTTGGTCAGGAAGTATTCGCTAATACCAAAGTCTTCTTTTCCCGTAATATTCCTGTATATTGTGGAGTGTTGGTCTTGAGGCATCAGCGTGCGAATATCATCCCTAAAGTCGTAGGTTCGATCCTCAGCTGTGCACCAATGGGTTTTCTTTCTTTGTGCGCTTTTAACATTCGCTCAAACGGTGAAGGAAAACCGGCTTGCCTTAGACGCAAAAAGTCAATGCTGTGAGTCAGGCACAGGAGGCCGACCACCTACTTGCCTACCTGGCGCAGCCCTAAAAAGGTTGTTGTGTCACAATTTTTTTTACAGTGTAATACGATAGATAAAATCGTACGTGTTGTGTAACATACTTTGAAAATTATAATTTAAGCAACATAATTGCAGACTGATTTTTCATAACTTTTTATCATACCTGATGTTAGCAAGGCAAAACTGTAATGATAATTAAAGTAAGCATAGACAAGAATTACAATACTGTCGTAATGGAAAAAGAGTTTAAAGTAAGTATTTGTCGGAGAGGAATTTTAATAACAAATACATATTCCCTTTGAATATCAAAGAAATTTTCCTTCAGGCGAAGCCGCAAGAATGTTCAGGATTTCTCACGTATATTGTAAAGATATGTTCAAATTCTGTTGAGAAGCCATTTGTTTTTTTATGAACACAAAATAGTCAACCTATATATAATAATATATGACATATAATAATTTTGCATTAGGGTTGACTTCAAGATATTCTTGAATCAAGAGAACGACGAACTTAATCTTTCGTATATCAAATCAAATATGCTATAACTCATACCAGTCCACAAAACTTATCACTATTTTTTTATAAAATTTTATTATTTTTATTCTTATGGTATAAAACAATAGTAATACAATTTTAATAAGTAAAGTAAGTTTATTTTTTTTTTTAAAATAAACAGTCAACGCTCTTGTAAGAAATTCTATTTCCTTCTTAAGAAAAAAGCACGTAGACACAATATTGATGTTTTTGGTTATTATGTGAATCAATAATTTAATACATAGTGAATATAAAATGTTTATTTTTTTCAAATTAATTATTTTGATTATACCTGACATAAAAACTAAGAAAGTATTAATAATATGCCTGAGATTACATGTTTAACATATAGGTTAGTTTTTTCATATTTTTGGGTGAAATATAAAGGGAATTACTATATACTCAAATTTCGATTTTAATAAACTTTACAGACTTCATTAATTCGTCATTTAACTGTTTACGAAACCGTGTCGATGCGACAACACTCAGATATTCAAGATGTAAGGGTATTATCCTAATGAACTTGATTTGTCATCAGTTCAAATTTTCTAAAAAATACTAAAGATTTAGATTTAGATGTATTTCAAGAAACAATTTTTTCACTTATGTTAAACGTAATTATTGTGAAACGTCGAACGTTTGAGATCGAAATAATAAATCGATGTAATTTACAATTAATTAAATTTTTTTTGACGTTCATAAGTGTACTTGTTTACCTATATAAATAAAGATATTTTGTTGTTGTTGTTGTTGAAACGTAGAGATCACCTTATTTGTATTGATAATGCTAAAAGCAACACAATAAAGTAACAACATAGTTTAGTGAAATCACTTAACAAAACAGGATCAATATTCTTTAACTTTCGCTTGAATCTTCATCCAATACGCAAGTAACAGGATCAGCTTATTGTACTGTAAGAAATCAAAAATCTTTCACCGAAATTGTCATTTTTCATGGAAAAATTTTCGATGAGAGATTCTAAAAATCTATAATTTGAATATCTCGTATACTTGAGAGAGATGTCCTTCGGAGAGCAAATTATGTGAAAGTTCTTTAGGCGCATGAGAGTAATTTTTTTACGGAGGAAACGCAATTATATTAGCGTCACAAAGGTGTGCAGCGTTTTTGTTGAAGAAAAGGTAGACAGCGATTGAGCCCGATTAAGAGAAAATGATAAAGGGCGAATAGCTAGAGATAGAGCAAACGTCGCATCACGCACAGTGCCATGGAGCGAGAGGCGGGTGAGAGCTATAGTGAGAAAGATTGAGAGAGTAAGGTAGAGGGAAGATTGAGAAAAAGAAAACACGCTATTGGTTGTTATAATCGTTAAGTAGTTTTTGGCCTTTAGATGGCAATTCTGTCGCATAACGTCTTGTGCAGAAAACGCATTTTTTTATTATAATATTAGTACGTATACAGTATGTAGTGTGAATATAGAAATACGTATAAAACCAATTACATATACTGGTACATAATCATCTATTTGTGCTAATGGGCTAATAGGTAATAATTTACAAAGAAGTTTTACTTCTCACATGTGTACTTTGTACGCTCGCACGTTTTACCTAGATGTTACTCATATTCTAGTTAGTTAGTTAAGCTAAACGAAACTTGTTTCACTACTTTTAATTATACCTATTACCGTAACTATTCTTAAAAGCTTGGAAACGCACTCGCGAGCCCTCTTAGTAATTATATTGCACTTAATAATTATATTTTTAACATTTAAAATAAAGTAGTATTATAAAACGTTCTTCATTTAATGTGTATTCTAAACTCTGCCCCATAACCTCAGATATGAATTAAGTATAGGCGACTTATTCAGCGTTGAATATTTCAACGGGTGACGATGTTCGAGAATATGGTAATCACACTAAGTGTAAATCGACATCAACCTTAATTACCCTTGTTATAGAATATCTACTAACCATTTTAAGAAGCATTAATACTACCTAAAGTTGTTCCCACACAGAATGTTTGAATGTTTTTATATAGTGAAGAGTTTTTGCAAAAAATAAGAGAAATATAAGAAAACGTCATTTATGGCGTAGCACATGCGTAGCAATTACGTAGCACGCACAAAACTCTAATTAATTTTTCATAGTTTTACTGAGGTTGATTTGCTTTTACGTAAATAATTTGTCTACGTATTAAGATTTATTTATAACATATTTCACTTTCACACACTAACCTTACAAAATTATGCTTTCTTTATAATCCTAGAGTTACTAGAACTAAAACTCTTCATAACGCTCGCTTTTTGACATTAATGAAATTATAATATATTTTACAATAATCTTCCAACTTCCGTAACTTTGTTTGAGAACAGAACATGATGTTCTGAATAAGGTTTAAGTTTCTATTTAGTTTCAGTTATTATTACTTTTTCTAGGAATTATATTTTTATTTTGTGGTTGTTTGTTTAAGTTTTCTCTTGCTAGCTTGCTCTTGTCCCAATATAATGTGGTATGTGTGTAAAATTTGTGACGTATATTTTTTTCTTATAATAAAACTATTATATAATATGTTATTATACATGTTATGTGTTTCAGAAGTCATAAATAAATAAAAGATAAATGTCATATTAATCTAATACAATAGATATTTCATTTAAGTTATCAATAAGAAAACAAAAAAAACAAATTTCAATAATCTATATCTACGGTATATTTCATAAATAGCAAAAAGAAGGGCTTTATTTGAAAGTGCGTTTAAAAGTAACAATTTCTAAATGTAAAATAAATAAAAAAAACTGTACTAGACTAGACTAGTAGTAAACAAAAAAGGATGTATGGTTGAAAGATGCGAGGTTATCAATTCGGCGAAATGTTATCAGTCGACAACATAATATTGCTTTAGGGTCGTCGTGACCCTCCAAGGTTAGGCTGACGACAGTCAACAGGCTTAAGCCAAGCCGAGCCTATGCGGTTTATTTAGTTTCTAACTCTGACCTTGAGAACTGACTTCCAGCTAATATGTAAATTGGTAACCATAAAAGTACACCGAAGTTAATTGAAAATTTTTAATACATTATTTACCAAGAATGTTAATAAATAGAGAGTTGATCACATAAAACATATAGATATAGCACATGCTATGTACTTTATAGATAACATTTTTTAAACAATTTATAGCTACATTAAATGGATCTATTTGCTGATAATTTGTGCAGAATGTATTAGATACAAGACTGAGTAACGTATATATTTTGAATAAAAAATATATTTGGATATGCTTTGTACTTTGTAATGGTAAAAGTGGCAACAATCAGGGCAGTCAATTAAAATATTGCAAATTGAGTGTAAAAACATAAATTTATATTGCTACACATTCCAGGTACTCAATACAACAGTACTTGCAGGAATCCACATAGCCTCTATAGTTTATACTATCGGAAATTTATAAACTCAAAAGATTTGCATACAAATAGCACTAAAATAATATTTATTAAAGTTTTTGTAAACAGGGTCACTCGAAGGGCGAATGTCGAAGCAAGTGTCAGCGAGCCTCGTTAGTGTCACGATGCTATCAGCATCCAACATCATGGAAATAACAAAACACGTCTTCCAATATATGAAATGTCATTTTTACTATTAACAAAGCCAAAGTCAAAAATCAAGTTCATACAGGTAACACGAGGTACACTTATGAAGGTCAACTAAAAGAAATATGTGTTATATATAAAATGCTTCTAATTTTACATTTACGGCCAGTTCTCAAATCAAGGGCGTAGAACGGAAGAGAAGAACATACAAAAGAAGGCTTTTTAACATAATGCATATAGAATCCACCACAGATTTATTTATTTTTGCCGTATCACTGAAAAATCTAAGATCCGCTATCATCCGATATGGTGAAATTTTAGCAAGTAAATATATGATGTTATTCTAGAGTTTCTAGCATATGTAAAGCAATTTACATACTACATCTATTATATTCAAATATATTTATATATGTTAATTTTGCAGTTTATTTAATAATATCGTACACTAATATATATAATTATACAGGTAGAGTTTGGTTAGTTTAGGCCAAATTAATGGATTACAATTTCGAAGTTCTAAAGTTTCAAATCGAGTGCTTCGGGCGATTACAATATCCACTTTATATTGAACCTAATGTAACTAAATAACGATTTAATTTAACGTGTATTTTATAATACTTGCAGTCACACATACTTGCAATTTTGTTTCAAGTAATTTTTTGAAGGCTCGCGAACTCTTTGCGTTAAGAAAATGTATTCTCTTTTCTTGACCCTAAGTCGAATTCGTTCAGAAACACTTTAGTGTGAACCTGATTCCACATAGAGGTGGTGCCTGACCTTCCAAGAGGCTATTAATTAGCCTTTCCTTTCCAAATGACCACGAAACTGAACGTCGTTCGATATGTTAACGCCAAGTATTCCGATGCTAGCAGTGGCTTTAAAAAGAGTGTCTTGGCAAATTGGAATAAACCTCTTTTATAATTATTGTAATGCAAAGACGAAAAAAGAAAATGTAGAACACCATACAGGTGTATTCTGTATAGATGTCTATTTTGTTACTCAAAGCCATTGATATACAAAAAACCATTTTTTGTATATCAATGCTCAAAGCAAATAAGTTCTATTTATTACAATCCGTAAATATTTGACATCCGCTCTGTAAATTAGAAGTTGGAAGTTAAAATCAGAAGCAAATATAGCTAATACCTCTTCTTTTTATTTACAACTACATATATATGGTACTGGTATGTAAGATCATTTTTTTGTTTAGATTAGACCTTTGTTAAGTAACAATATATAGGAAAGAGTGTGCATCCCTAACACAGGTTATAGAACTTACAGGGATGTACTAAAATGTATATTTAAGACCATTAACTTAATAAAGGAAATTTTTGTTTTTGTTTTTCTTTGTTTGTATATATACTCTATATCGTAACATAAATATTTAAATATTTTTAGGTTTTTGTTAGCAGTTGGTTTCCCTGACCACGAATTCCATGGTAATTCCAGAGCTATTGATTGATATTTCAAATCAATATCTTGATTGTACCGCCGTAAACAATTTCCGGCACTTCTATATCTTTACTTAGCAACAGTATATATAATACTGGGTCTTAGAATAGATACATATTTAAAGTTTCCACTTTAAATATGTATCTATTCTAAGACCTTCATATATCACACATAAATACCAAACTAAAATCACTTATAGGCAGATTTTGGTCAATATCGAAATGTATTCCTCAATCCGAAAAGGCAAAAAGGCAGTAAAAATGCACGTTAGAGTGAACACAGTTGACTAAAATTGAGACGGCTAATGGCGGCGTGTATCTCGCTCGCATATTATTATTATTAAGTTTCTCATGTAAATATTTTTTTTTGTAATGAGAAATAAAGTTCTTTAGTCATTATGTATATAACCATAATTAATATAAAAATTAACCTAAGAAATCAGTTAATTCCAAGTAGGATAGTATGACCATGTAGTTCCCTAAGTTTCGAAATTAATCAGAATTTAGTAATTGGACTAATTGCCACACTGAGAACTGATCTATTCATGCGTATTATTAATCCCTCAGATCATATGATATGTTTGAAATACCGCCTGTAATTGAATAGGAATTTGCTTATGTAGGTTAAATTGTAAACAATGAACGTTATTACAAAATACATATGGCAATGTACTGATAATAATTTGTCTTATAGTTCTCTAATTATTAACTCGAATGATTTAGCGAAAGACAGTCTCCCGCTGATCACGAGTGCTACAAGCACTAGAAACAAGATAGATAAATAATGTCAGACTATATATACGTTTATATATGTATAGTCTGACATTATTTATTCAATTAAACAATAGTGAACGATAGGGAATATCGTTTTTTGTAATCATATTGTTAGTTATTCTTTTAAAAACTTAATACATAATTGATATTTTTGTTTGAAGAAACAAGTACTTAACAGCTGAAGAAAGTAGAAAGTTAGTTATACGGGCTTTGAGTTACATAATAAATAATAGTATATTCTGTAACATAGTGGTTCTAAGCCTTTATAATAGCACAGTATCACGTGCAGGTTGTCCAGAAGGCATTCCACGTTATCAGTACAAAATAAATTATCTACAAACAAGTCCTAACACCTGTATGCATATGGTTGCCAGCTGTGCGGCTGGATCAGTAAGAAAAGAAAGAAAAGAAAATACGTTCATTTTGGAACATAAGATCATCATGGTTATTCCACATCATTAAATTCGAGCCTGTTGGCATCCCTATTCATCGGCAAAGAAGACAGAGGGTGTTGGCCGAGAGAAAAAGCCGGCGTAAAAAACTCTCGGTACTCTTTTTAAAAATAAGCAAATCATCAAACAATTCTACAATATTTAAAATAATAATAGCGACATCCAAATAATCCAACGATTCCAAAACTCATGAGAATAGTCAACCCTTATATATACATTTGCAATAACGATGTTCATCGGGACCCATGTTGGATATCGGATGTTCATAGTTACCACAATAATAAAAAAGACTGCTTCAGGTCAGAGACATATTCTCCATCATCACGTGAGAAGACTGAAAAGGACAAAACCATTTAAACTGAATTATTGTTAGGGACTGAATTATTTTTCAAAACCTTTTATCAACGTGCGTCCGTCTTTACTAAAAGATTCCCTTACAATTCTCGCCTTTAAAGATCTGACCTTGTTTTACTTGAATTGTGACGTGATGTAGTGTTTTTTTACAACATAATGCATATCTAACTACTCCAGTACACGGTTGACTAGAAAAAAACACCCTTTTACACGCCTGTCTCACGCTCGTGCTCATCGCTTAATGGTCGGATTTACATTAAACTGTGAAAAATTACTCGGTGAACAATTTCAGCAACTCCATGGAGACATTTTGCCGAGTCATTGTCCGAATTATTTGCGATTATTATTTTATTTATTCCTATATAATTATGTATTTACAGTTTATATTCGCGGATACGAATATACATATTTTGTGTGGATGTAATGTAATATACATATATTTTCTTCCTCACGATATTTTCCTTCACCGTTTGAGAGAATGTTAAATGCGCACAAAGAAAGAAAGCCCGTACAACTTCAGAGATTAGAGTTACACGCGCGCTACAGGTGAATATAAAATGGCTGCCTACATTTTTTCCATATACAAAAATGCACCAAAGTACTTACTATAGTAAATTTATAACCAAAAGCAATTTAAATAAGGCTTTCGAAAACCTGATTCTAGTCCATACGCATCGCACGTGTAGACATTTATTTATTTATATTATTTCTATAGGATAAAGAGTGGTTTAGAATGTTAAAACTTAAACTTATAATATTGCTTACTTGACGCACATACTATATTCTTTCTTAAAGACTTGGTTGGCAAAACACTATCAGTTTAACATCGTCACGAATACGTCAGACGCCTCTGCGTCACAAATGGGCAGATCTCTTTAATTACAACACTGACCTAAATAATGTTGTTTGATATCTTAGTTATAATCATCTTTAACTAGTTTTACTTAACGGAGCTATTCGTAATGATAAAATATTTCTGAGTATGCTGTACAATTTCCCAATTTTTAGTAGTGAATTTCTAATAATGTTTTTGATAAAATTGAAATATGTATACACTTTAAACAAAAATATGGGTACTAAGTAAAACCTGAGGTGGAAATCAAAACTTTTGGATTATACACACACATCCAACTTGGTTAGTGAAGCGCCACTATACAAACACACAATACAAATAATAAACAAAATTTCTATTGAGGTAAACCTATTTGTACACTGGTTGAGTTCACAGGAGTTGCTTACTATAGTATATGTGTATAAGATTAAGGTAATTATTTTAATGTTTTTTCTTGTAGAATAGTCGGTGGTTCTATGGAATTAGTAATAACTGTGTGAGAGATAAAGAAATTAATTTAATCTCGGTTTTATAATGTGTTACAAACTGATAATTCTTATTTCTTGTAGGATCTTTATTTTTTAGTTCTACCTAAATAAATAAAAATATAAATTCTAAATATATATACTAGAAATATATGTATAGTCTGTACTAAATCCAAAGGATCGAGGACACAGATCATTCCCATAGAACAATCTTAACTCAACCATGGAAACTAATTAAACTTGCTCCAATTTCACCCTTTGGCAACACCAATAATTCATATTTCTCAAGAAATTCCGGGTATCAGGACAATTCGATCGAAGTGAGATTGCCAATTACACGATTATTTTAACTCACCCGACGCAAAATGTGGTTAGGAAACCATTTTGTCAATTTTATTACAGTTTCGTCTAAACTTAAAATTATCTGCAAAGGATTGTTTGATTTTAACGCAAAATATTGTAAATGTAGTTCGAAACTTGGCGTTATAATGAAAGCTAATGACTACTTTTAAACTTATTATTTAATAATCAAATAAAAAGCAATAAGGGTAAATGTAGCAGGTAAAAGCCTACGGCGAATTGATATTGCATGTCATAAATATTATTATGCGAACAAACCACTCGCTTCGCGCCTAAAAGATTTTAGGAGGAATTTTTGATATTACCGATTTGTTATAAATATTTATAAATAAATTATTGTTAAAATCTGAAATAAGTAGTTGCTCAACACTACGGTTGATTGCAATAATAAAACAGAAGGTAAAATGTAAGAGGAAAATGGTCATAATAGAAAACGTTAATATTTTTGAGACATGCGGTCAGGATAACGATACAAATATTATACAGTTTCGTATATCGTTTGGATGTATGTTATTAACTTAGGTGCCTCGGTTCAATAAATTGTACGCATTAATTACTAACCATGTGTGCTTCTGTACCTTCAAACCAGCGAAATGCATTTAAAAAACATTTAGGCCATATTAATTAATTCTTGATTCTGTAACTATTTTTAATTGACTAGTGTATTGAAGAAACTATGTTCTTCTAGCAGTCCTATACGTAAATCAATTCTGATATGGTGTTCCATAATGTACATTTTCTAATAAATAAGTTAGTTAAATATTTTGTGTAGTAAAATCTTGACGTATGTTTCAGTTTTATTGTACTTAAAAATCTTTGCGTTATTTATATTTGTTTAGAACTTGCATTAAACGCTATTTCTAATTAGGTCTGACACAGTGATACAAAGAGACAGTTTTATAGCGTGTCTAGTTATGACAGTGTGGAATAAAAACTGATAAACGAAAATACTTGACAACAGTGATAAAAAATTATTTTTAAATTAAGTTGGCAGCCCTACTCTCATGAATAAAAGTATCGGCTCTTGGAATTCCATTAGTTGTCGATAAAAGAGGGTGAAAAATGTTGTGAATATGCGACGTGGGTCACATGGAATTTGATCACATTTTGGGTTTAAATTAAACCAAAGTCGACGTCATTAAAACTTCTCAGTAAAGCGGGATAAACAATTTCTATAGAACTTTTTTTGATAATTACATTAAAAATATATAACAAATACGCCAAATGATGTAAAGCAGTTTTATTTTTTACATATTACGTGCCAAAAGAGCTATTACAATACGCACGTACGTACAATATAAATCTAAAACTACAGTATATATTGAAGCTATTCAATCTAAAATACATAATAATTTTGGTAAACATAAATATTACGAAGAATAAAAAAATATACACAAAATCAAAAAACATACTAGAAGAAAAACTTGTGAAAAGAGCGGATTAGGTATGAAATAGGTTCTTAACAATGCTTTCTTTAAAATTCAGCTCCAGATTATTGTAACTGTTTAATCCTTTATAATCGCGAAGAATTCGCAAGACAGGTGCCAAAACTCCTACGTTCGTTTTTGCAGAGGGAATTTGGAAAATTCTGCGGATTTCACCCTTGGGAATGTGTAATAGACGACAATGTTAATGACCTGTTAGAGGTTACTGACCTGAGAGCCATTTAGCAATTTATAATGTCAAAGACAGAAATCATTTATTCATATGGTTAACACAATGTACACTTATGAAAGTCAAAAAAAGACATATTACATTAAATGCTTCTAATTTTACATTTACTCTCAGTTTTCTAATCAAGGGCGTATATAAGAATGTAACACCGTTTGATAGCTGCGTAGTGTTAAAGTATATTTTGTGCTTAACAAAAAACAATGTAAGGTCTCTAAACTTCAAATTACTGCCAGTTCTTAAATCAGCCAAAGATCGGACGAGAAGAAAGGACAAGAAACTTTTTTTAATCGCTAAGTGTTTTGTTTCACAAGAGGAGTGTGCAAATGTCATTAGAATAGATTTTATTTATCGTGTTTGAGCCTAAAAGTTCACTTATTATACAGTATGTCTTTAAAAAAAAACCCCAATATCCACTCGGATGGACTGAAAAATTAGCTACTCGTTGGCCGTATACATTGATTGCACAAAGCCTTCTCAAAATTGCCGAGTTCGATAAATCTTACGTTAAGGATAATCTTGAATAAAATTTTAACAATGGTCCCTTCGTTATCAAACGAAGCGAATTAATTAAATTGATTAATTGTTACTAGTAAAAAATAACAATCTATACTGTTTGATAATAATTAAGAAGCCAAACCTGAATCTCGTAAAAAACGATCACTTTAAATATCGAAACTAACACAATTATTTGAAATCATTTTAAAACCCTTGAAAAGACACAGACAAGACAAATGTGCCTTAATTGAAATATGAAAGACGCACTTCGAAAGGGCACTTATAATAAATTTCTAACTTTAACATATGATGGTACTTTGAACCTATTTGTTTTTATTGAACCTATTTGCAAGGGCTCAGCGATTAAATTCTAGATACTTATTTAACAATGTGCAGTTATTTGGAAATTACAGTGTAGTATAAGCTTGCGAGATTTATTATTTAGACCCATTTTCCAAGCAGCCTAGCCTTCCTAAGCCTTTATTATGCTTACGGTTTTTTTTTTGCATAAAGGGTAATAATGGTAAAATTTTGGTTAAGACATCACGCTCTACCACTTTTAAACAAATTATTCCTTTTAAAACGAATTCCCTTCGGGAACAAAAATATCTGACAAAAATCTTCATACATTTTACTGAGGGTGCTTATCCCGATTTTCTTTTGTCCGGGAGGAAAGGGTTGAAGTTGATATTGGAGAAAAATCCAGGTTATTGGGTCCTTGAAGTACTTTACACAAGCAAAATTCATAGTCACCATGTGACAGAAATTTTAAAGTAATATTAGCGATCATACTAGTATTGGTTGGTCATTAAACCTATTATGACTGACCAGCTGATCCCGTAATTTTATAGCTGAAAGCTTTTAGCAGTAAGTAATAATATATCGTTTATTTTCAAAGAAATTGGAACATTTTGATTAATTACTAATAACAATCCACACTACTAGACATATAACCGCTTAATAGACGCTTGTGGCGGCGTCCATGCGTCGGGTTGTCTCTCTCCCTAAAATATGGCGAGGGGGCCGATGGCTGGCCATGCGTCATACTCGTGAACGGGTGCTACTTGTGGTGACTGGTCGTACTTGAATTCAATTATGATGAATTAAAGAACAACTAAGGTAACAGATGTTATGATAAAAAAAACTTAAGATTAAATTGGCGGGGCACAGAAAAGGGAGCAAGAATGTCAAAAGAATGAAGAACTCATGAAAAGTCAATTAAAAAGGTGGATAGACCAGGCAAAATAGCAAGTGATACATGGAAGAGAAGTGGCACAGTGCAGAGAGGAATGGTGTAATTTGGAGGAGGCCTTTGCCAAAAATGCACACAGATGTCAAAAAAAGTTGGAGACAAATATGTTTAAATTATAAGCTATTTTTGTTATTATCGTAAAGTCCTACCAAAAAGAGAACTAGTACCATTTGACAATAAATTATGCCTATTTCTCATACTATATTTCCGATATAACTCACTAACTCACTCACGGAAGTTGGTATACGATCGATTTAAGTTTTAAATTTTAAATAGTACATATGATAAAGGCTACTCATAATTGATCTATAAAAGAAGGTCGGTTCAATTGGACGTTTAATTAATTTCTCAAAACAAGCTGATAAGTGTACATCGGTCGTCGGGTCACCGCGCACTTTGATTTGCTGAGTAATTTTATCTCGAGAGACCGATACATATCATTATTATTACCTAAGTTTACGGATATTGCATATCTCTGTCGCGTTCATTACTTCAATTATTAGTATCCTTTAAAATGATTATATATTTTTTATTTTGTTCAGGCTTGTGGAGGAAGGATGGTGAAGGGAGGATGCTCAACCAGTCTAACTGAACGGCTCGAAGATCGAGAACTTGTATATAGTCTTCGTTCTGCGTTCTTTGCAAAGGAGGGTCTAATGGAATCATAGGATGCCTGGGGTATCTAGAAGTTACACGAAATTTAAATGTTCAGGCAATGACCCTGATTGTTAAATAGCTTAAATGTAAACAGATTATTTTCTTAATGTAAACAGCAGATTCATTTGCAATTTAAATGTTACTTGTCGTATTTATTTTAGCCTACGTGCCCATCACGCGTTTCTGTTAAATACTGCGTACAATAGTATAAAATAATAAAAAAAGACTTATCCACTTGTCTATGAATAAAAGAGATCATGTAACAAATGCATACATGTGCATGTCATTTAGGGTTACAACAATACCGCTTAAGCGTAATGATACTTCAACACGTAAATGTGGTTTTATTATAAATTTACTGCTAATATTTATGTTTTTCCTACAACGTCAGGTACAATATAATTTTCATATAAACATGTGTTATCTATTTGTTTATTTCACGGCTTTTATGCCCGAATAGATAAGTAGGTAAACAAATTATAAAAACCTTTTTTACTCTTTTGATGTTGTTGCTAATGGGCTTGAATGTAAAGGAGGTTTATATTAATATTTTTCGCGTTTATATTATCATCAAAAAATTAATATTATAAAGGTCAATTATAATTTAAATTTGCAATATAAAAAAACTTTTTCGTAAATTAATTTGTATTACTATATTTACACTGTTTACACATTGTATACGTGCTAAGGATAATATAAATAAATAAAAAATCCGCGTTTATTGCACAAGACGTTGCTCAGTAAACAGTCGACTTTCTCACTCTCTCTCAATCGCTATCTCTCTTTTCTTCGAATGAAAACGCTTCGTGACGTTCCGTAAAAATTTCCCTCATGCGCCTAAAGAATTATGTTTAATAATAATTTTTAAGACTGTGCCTTAGAATTCTGTATCATGATCATTTATCAATATAATAAGCAAGTAGTCTGTGCCTGACCACGCCGTCGACTTTTTGAAGTTGTTTTAAGTTAAGCTTGTTTTCTTACGATATTTCCTTCAATGTTCGACCTATTGTTTAATACACACATACAAAGAAACTCCAATGGTGCACAGTCGAGGGCGAAACCACAGAGGTGACAGTCGCACACTGAAGCTACTAGACCAACACTGGTAAAAAAAATAAAGATAATAATCTAATATAAACAATATAATATAAGTTGTTTTGTTTCTCAAACTATTATATAAGAATTATATCCACAACGAGCAAAATATAAGTATAGACGTAAGAAATTTAACGTATGTAACCAAAAAATAGGTTTCTTCATTATTAAACCTTATTAGGATTAGACGCGAACTAAGCACTTCATTAACAAGCTTAATCGAGACCACTTATAATTATAAACAGTTGATTACAAATATTACATACACGTACGATCATTGATAAATGATCATAATACATAAGTACTTTCTCCTAAATGGGCCTTAAAAGACTTTAACCCTAGGTTCGTTCGCACATCGCCCCCACAGAATTTACGTTTTAAAATAATCTATTTTCAAGAGTCTCGTTTTTAAAGTATGTTTATAGAACTGTGTAAACATTGAAATACAATACAGTGATACTCTGTTTTGAATAGACTTTCAAGCATTTCATTGATATAATGGTTAAAAAGCAATATTCTATGGAGCGTACCTTTGAGTTAACATCTACTTCGCTGAAGGCTAATTTATCTCAATTTAAAAATAAAATATGGTTATTTTGGAATGTAAAATACAGGTATCACTTATTCCACGTCATTAAATTTGAATGGGCATCCTTACTCATCAGAAAAGAAGACAGAGGGTGTATGCCGAGAGAAAAGCCGGCGTAAGCTCTCGGTACTCTTTTAATGTCACACATATACATAGTGAGGACCAGTTGGTTGTAATGCTCCTCTACACAGATCTCTATCGGCATTGAACGACGCTCTGAGTACATGAGTCCATGTCTTCAGGCGTCAGTTGCTTCAGCCACAGATCCATAACCAATAGTGACAATTTCGAAGTAAAAATATATTAATCATATTTTAATCGCACTTCTATGTTTTCATCTAGCTTCTTTTTTACTTTTAATGTTTAAGTTATTTTCTCTTTATCATTGTAATGTTTCCCTCTAAATGTTGTGCACACTTGTCATTGATGCACATGCATATATCTAATAGCACGTGTAAGTGTCTGTATGTGTTTCGTTAATGTACCTTTTGAAATAAAATAAAAAGGAGAAGCTATAATTTTTCAAATATTGATATCAAATACTCATTATACTTAAACAGCAACCGTGTAGGTAATAATATTAATTTACACTGATGCGGTACCTACGTTCAAATTCCAATTTCAAAATCTCTAGTAGGAAGATATTTAATATTTTTGGTAAATTATTATAAATCTTGATACTTTGCTGTCTACTTTATTCTGCAATTTTTGAATATGTGGTTTAATAATTAATTCAAAGACTTTTCTGAGTTATAAAGGTAGCATAGAGTCCCATGTAGATTAAAACAGCCTTTATCAAGTAGGTATCATATTCAGTACAAGAAAGATTACTTTTTTTATGTACATTGAAAACTTCTTTTATCCAGTGAAAAGCAAAAGGCTGGCGGCTTACCTTGCCTCGGGCAGGGTTGAGCACACAATACAGAATATATTGCATGAGGAGGATTAATATAGACATATGTACAAAGACGAATCCTTCTTATATAAATAACATATCCGTTATAAATTCATATATACTTTATATATGACATATATTATATAGATCGGTTAAAAAGAACAAAATACCAAAATCTTATAGGATTTTTGAAAATATAATATGCTTTTAAAATGTGTATTTAAATTGATACTAATGCAGAGGTATTTACAAAACTTTTTTAAAACCTATATTTTAACTTTCAACTATGTTTAATGTTTTAAATTGTTTAAGTTTTAATTATACATAATCATATATAAATAGATAGCATTAAAAATACACCAATGCCAATGGAACCAACTTTTTAAAATTTATATGTATTATTTTTTAATTAGTATTTAAATACTTGTGTGTTGGAGTTAAATAAATAATCATTCCAAATAAAATATTAAATACAACTTATTTGGTATGTTTACATATATCAGATATTTCAATTTGTGAAAATATAGCGATGTTATATTCTAAGATTAATGACCTCTCCTGGGTGTAGTATTAAAATACTCATATAAAATATTTTTAATATCGACGAAAAATTCTACGTTATACTTATAACGAAATTAACTGATTAGTAATTCGTAAACAGTCTACTTTACTTTCATTTTCAGCGGTCTTCTCTATAAAAAACATGGCTTAGAAAAATTGATGACATAAAAGAACGTTAAGTTTGTCTTTATAATTTTAATTTACACGCCATAGATGTAACCTTTCATTAGATTTATATGAAACTTTACGAGATTTCCCGCACATGTCAACCGTTTTCAATTGAACCTGTCGAATCATATCGGTAGATTGGATTTACTTCCATGTTGTTTTTTCTGTGATTATGTACTTGTTTTACCGTAAATCTCCACAAATCCTATCTGAATAATAAATCGATAAATAATTTATTTTTATTTGCGAATTTATTTTAGACAATTTTACAAAATTTCGTTTCCATTTTTAGTTAGGCTTCGAATGTATGGAAATTTGATGTATCTAAATTTTAATATACTTTCATAGAATGTGGGGAAAATGAGCCTACGAAACGTTCAAAAAGGGCAGTGTTGGCAGCCCATGGACACCCATTTTTGCTGAGTGCGTTGCCGGCCTTCAAAGGAGTACACTGTTAATTTGAATAATTGGAGGTCGTATCTCGAAGAAAAATACAGCAATTGCAGCTAAACATATTTACAAACAATAAATATTCCATATAACTATTAGTTTAAACATATTTGGGATTGGGTTATTAGAAATATACCTAGTATGTATATGTAAGTAACACTATGGTAACCAAGAAGCCATAAAATAAAAAGAGGAAGGCATTTAAAAGGTGGACGAGATTAGTGTACAATAAAGAAAAATTTGGGAGGCCTTTGCCTGTAGGCACACACAATCGGTTATCGTAGATTAAGAAAAACAATAGTTATAATGTTTATAAAAGCTATAAATATTAATATAATATAATACTAGAAATATATTGACGAACACTTTAACACGACGAAGTCAAGTCTCATTTGTTTAACGAACACGCAACATATATTGCAATAAAATCAAACAAGATAGAAATCAAGCAAGCCTATGCCTAAAAGGAAATGGTTACACTTAATTGAGGTTTGGGTACCATTGCGGGACATCGACAGTCCGTACAAATTAAATCAACTGCCCTTTCATCTGGAGACGTGGTCTGTGTTATAACTAAAAGCCAATTACTGAAACGTGAAGTTACGATTCATGTTATGAATATGACATCATATTTATATACTAAAACATTTGTGTAGTAAAGTCAGACTGTAGTCACAGCAAAATAGGGGTTATTAACACTGTAATTATGATGCTTTTTATGATCTGTCTAATATTGACAGTTGCTATTTTGTTGTTGTTGTATGTTGCTCTCTCCCTAGGTTACTCCGGGTTGTAATATTAGTAATAATTGTATATAAATATTTATATAAAACACTTTTTACCGAATTGAAGGAATGTATTATTAAACTTATATTTGATTTACAGCGTTACCACGCACGCGAATCGTCGGAAAATTAAAAATTATGTTAAATAATTATAATAATACATCAAAGGTTTTTACCTTTTTATTAATGTTTAATTTTTTTTTATTATTACTATGTAGCTTCACAAAATTGTAAATACTGTATAATACATATTAATTCGACATTACGAACATGATCTATATTATTTTCTTACTACTGATATAAACTAAAGAGGGATTACTATATTTAGACTATATTTATATATAAACTAAATAAACACTTCAATCTAAACTAGATAAAACTAATAACTTATATAGTTAAGTTAACACTTATTCAAATAAGTATCGGGGAAATAATAGATGTAAAAGTTTTAATTTATAGACTACACTGTGTTTTGCATAAAATATAACCAGTAGAAATGCGAATTGCAATTCTGTTCTTCCACTAAAGTATCTATATTGATCAATAAAATAATGGTCATTGAAATATAAGTATAGCTATAAATTATCTCCAATCCTTGTAATCCGATATTGTAATAATGAAAAATGCTAACAAAGTAAATTCGGGGCCATATTATGCGCGTAATTGGATTCTATAATGAAGATCGATGGAATTTTAATGTAAGTTTTAGACACAAAGGACAGAACGTCAAACATCAAACAAATCAGAAACCAGTTTCGTAATCGTGAAGCCAATGAGGATTACATCGTATGCACGATAGTTACAACTTGTACAACATATAGTTTTTTTTATAGAACAGGAGGCAAACGGGCAGGAGGCTCACCTGATGTTAAGTGATACCGCCGCCCATGGATATTCTCAATGTTGAGAGAGTTGCCGGCTTTGCAAGAAAACCTATTTTAACAATAATGTGTCTAAATGGAAAATACAGAAAATATTTAACTTTACGTGTGTCTCGTGTCCTTTTTCTAAAATAATAATAATATTATGTTTCACTATATTACTAAGCTTGATTACAAATCACATTCGGCAGTGAGAGTCCCGAAAATCCAGACTATTCGATTATAGGGGAATCGCTGTAAACGGCATGATTATAGGATCGTATCAAGAAATATCCATTAATTTCATTTTGGATTAACTCATACTTGTTAAGAAAGCTGCTTACACCGAATTAAAGCTTTACATTTGTACAGGTATTATAAATGTCAGTTAAAAAGAATTGTATGATTTACGGCTGCGAAACATGTAACATATAACGTTATAAGATCGCCAAATAAAAAGGATTTATTGCAACATCTAAACCTAACATCTACATCATTGTATCACATCCGGATTAAAGTATACACAGCAACTAATATAAACGTTAATATGTTGATACCCCTTGTACTTTAGTAGAATAATGATGTTAATTAATCAGCTTCCTACTGTATGCATTAATTATTTCTAATACTTCGTAATCACTAATTAGTATTTGTTAAATCTAAACTGCCCTCTTTCAGTCATTCCTCTTTCCGTCATGCTTTTTAATTGGTTTACATGTAACTCTGAGCATAGATATAATATTTCTAGGTCTGTTTTATGGATAAAAATTAATAATAAAAGTATGAGCTTCAAAAAAATTCATTCGTTAGTAAGTCATGACCTGCATTGTGTCAAGTTCATTAAGGCAGTAAGTGTTTTTATATGGGAAACATGCAGCAGTTTTTTTTAACCCAACCGATAAAAAAACAAATCAATGTCTATGTTTTTGTCTCTCAAAATCTCTCTTTAAAACAGTACGATTCTATATTGTATTGTTGAAAGCAATGTAATTGTTTATTTGTGAGTCTTTATACTTTTAAATCGTTTAATTAAATATACTTAAGTTGTATTACTAATTAGAAAGTAAATCAGCGAATTCAATTAAAAAGTTATAGAACAAGTTGCGACCTTTAAAAGGACAACGGACCGTTGAAAGGTTTTATTTTAAAAAGCACTGTTACGAAGACGGGTTGAATGAAATGTTCTCGATTTTTCTACATCTCAGCGATCAGCGATGTTTTCAGTGAGCTGAAACATAATTTAAGACCCGTGTATAGAGTTTCTATCTCATATGTATTTGAAAATTGAAATTTACATAATTACCCCCGTTTACAGCACTACGCTGCATTTTCAGGGTTATACCCCTTTGATGAAGGAACATCCTGTAGGGAACCTTCTAGGTGTGAGACAAGGACGAAAACGGACGAAATAAAGGAATCCTCTTGAAGCCAGACTCTTGGTCATTCTAGAACGAGACGCGAGCTACGTTTGAAAGAGATAAAGAGCACGTATGTTCTAGAGTTGTGTGATAAGGATAGAACAATACCGAACAATACAGAATGTTCTGCAATATCAATGATATTGAATTGTCAACGAAATTGATTATATGTGTGTTTGTCTGCATAATTGTGTATTTTTAATACAATAATATTCCTTCTTAATTAGTTTAAAATAAAGCAATCCCTCAGCTCGTAACAAACGATAATAATGTGTAGGAATTTTATAAATTTAAATAGGAGTTCATTTTTAACTGATTTATATAATAATAATAATAATAATAGCCTTTATTCAGATAATCTACATTACATATTTTATACATTTAAACAAATTTTCATTTTAATCTAATTCAGGTGCATCTGTGTGCCCTTTTTTGGCAAAGGCCTCCTCCAAATCCCGCCATTCCTCTCTACACTGTGCCACTCTCTGCCATGTACCACCTGCCGTTTCTTTAATGTGGTCAATCCACCTTCTCAGTTGTCTCCCTCTTTTGCGCTTGCTGTACCTTGGGCACCAGTTAAGCAGTTTTTTGCTCCACTTTTCTGTACCTCTTGCGATGTGTCCCACCCATTTCCACTTTAGCTTCTTGATCGTTGTTGTAACATCTGTTACCTTAGTTATTTTCCTTAATACTGTATTCTTTATTTTGTCTCTTCTTGTTTTCCCTATCATACATCGTTCCATCGCTCTTTGACACACCTGTAGCTTTGTATACTGCGCTTTAGTAGGCGCCCAAGTTTGTGATCCATATGTTAGTACAGGTAGTACACAAGTATTGAAGACCTTTCTTTTAATTACCATGCTTGTTTTCTTATTTTTCATGACTTCTTTAAGCGCCCAAAAGCTCTTCCATGCTTTTGCTATTCTTGTGTCGATTTCTTTTGTTGTTGAATCGGTCATAGATATTGTCTGCCCGAGGTACAAGTACTCATCTACGTATTCTATAATATTGTTATTTAACAGTACTTTTTCCTTTCTGGAATTCGTCATTACTTTGGTTTTCTCGGTATTCATTTTCAGACCGACAAACCTACTTTCTGTGTCAAGGTCTGAGACCATCTTCTCCAGTTCATCGCGTGTTGAGGCAAATAGAATTAGGTCGTCTGCAAACCTTAAGTGGTTCAATCTTTCGCCGTTTATCATTAGTCCGTACTTATCCCAACTTAGTTTTTTGAAAATTTCCTCCAGAACAGCCGAAAACAGTTTAGGTGATAGAGGGTCTCCCTGTCGCACTCCCCGTTCAATATTTATAATCCCTCCTAATTTATCCATTTTTATTCTAGTTTTTCCATTTTTATATATATTCCTGATTATTTTTATATATTTATTGTTTATCCCCTGACTTTGCAAGGCTTGCCATATTTTTTCATGTTCCAGAGAGTCAAACGCCTTAGAATAATCAACAAAGCATAGGTAGATTGGGAGATTATATTCTTTGCTTTTTTCTAAGATTTGCCTTACTACGAAGATATGGTCTATTGTCGAATATCCACTCCGGAAACCTGCCTGCTCTATAGGTTGGTTGTCATCTAAGATTTTACCAAGTCTATGTAGAATTATTTTAGCGAAGACTTTGTATATATTCGTTATAGAGCTTATGGGCCTGTAGTTGTTGATGTCACTCTTGTCTCCTTTTTTGTGTATAAGTGTTATCGTCGAGTTTGCCCATTGTTCCGGTATTGATTCCGTTCTAACTATCTCATTAAAGAGAACGGTGAAAGTAGGTACCAATACTTCCTTTAGACTTATCAAAAGCTCGTTGGTGACGTAATCTGGACCCGGTGATTTGTCCTTTTTCAGAGTCTCGATAGCCCTTTCTACCTCCCTTGGCAATATATCAGGTACCTCTTCTCCATCTTCTAGCGTCGTTTCTTTCTTTCTGCTTGTTTGGGTAGAGTATAGTTGTTTGTAGAAATCTGTCGCCGTTGAGACAATATCCGGGCGTTTGGTTATTTTATATCCTCTTTTGTTATTTATATTTGGGATCCAGTTAATATTAGTTTTTAGTTCTTTGACAGCTTTCTTGATGCCACCAGTTTTGTTTATGTACCGTTCAAGTGTGTCTAATCTTAGTTTTTGTATGTCTTGCCTAAGTGATAATTTAATTTGTTTACTAAGCTTCGTTATTTCTACTCTGATCGATTTCGTTTTATTCTCCAATTTAATTAATTCCTGCCTTTGCTTAAGGAGTAAGGACGTCTCGTCTGATACCGAATGCCACTTGTTTCTATTTGGAGGCACTCTGTTTGAACTGTAAGTTATGGCTTCTAAAACATTGTTGTATTTTTCTTGTACTGATAATTCTTCCAAGTTTAGTTTGATTAAATGTTCTTTTATTTCGCTGATATTACCGATAAGGTGTTTTGATTCGCTTGTCCTAGCTTTAAAAGGTCTAGTCTTCTCTAATTTTATTTTTAGATTAGCTCTGACCATACGGTGGTTAGTATTGAAGTTTAGATTCTTAAGAATTGTACAGTCGCTGAACATGTTAGCCCTATTTGTGAGAATAAAATCGATTTCATTTTTATAGAGTCCGTTTGGTGAAATCCATGTCCATCTATTTGACGGTCTTTTTTTGTACATACTATTTAGAACCTTTAAATTATTTTCGTATGCTAATTCTATAAGTTTAGTTCCATTCCTGTTTCTTTTCCCTGTACAGTAAGGGCCTAGTATAATTTCTTCTCCTTTTCTTCTCTTACCTAGTTGAGCATTATAATCTCCCATAACAATGAGATTTTTATGTGTATAATTTAATATAGCTCTTCTAAGATCTGCGTAGAAGGAATCTACATCGGCGTTACTGGCTTGTTCCGTAGGGCTGTAAATCTGTACTATAGACCATTTTGCGTTCGATTGTGGCATTGTAATGTTCAGAATAGCAATTCGTTCAGATATTCCCAAGAACTCCTCGATATTCTTTTTAAGTTCTTTTTTTATAAGAAATCCGACTCCATATTTGCCTGATGTTTCGCCTTTAAAATAAAATACAAAATTACCGTGGTCTTCTATTTCTTCTCCTAGTCTCCGAACTTCGCTAAGGCCTATAATGGACCAGTGAATTTTTTCAATTGCTAATATTAGCTCAGTAAGGCTTTCTTCCTTTCTTAGAGTGAGAGTATTAATTGTTGCAATATACAGGGGCTGATTGTCTTTTTGGCGATTGACTATTTTGAGGGAATTATTTTTTATTTTGGGATTTGAAGGGTAGTAGTCTTTTTCCCCCACGGTGACCAGCCGGCTTGGGAGAGGTGGAGGGGGCGCTTGTAATTGTTATTGACATGCTGTAGATTCTTCTAGAGCGGGACGTTTGGAGTTTGTTTTTTTTGTCAAGTAGTTGTCTATGTGATTGTTTTTATATAATTTTTTCGCTGCTTTTCTTGTTGTATCGGCTTCGCAGTTGTCTTCTTTCGACTCTGGTGACGTTGACTGGTTTCTCTTCTTTTTTCCTGGTCTTGACCTTTCAGAGACAGTGTTTGGATTTTTTAAATAAATAATTGTATCGTACTTTAGAATCGCTAGTCTGCCTTTTTCTCGTTCTGTGTTGACTATTATTTGCAACTCCTTGCGTTTATTAATGATTTCTGGAGGAAAATCTTCTTTAATGTAATAGGGTGATGACTCAAAATTTTTCCTTTGTTTAAGGATTTTTATTTTTAGTCCCATCGTTGCTAGTGTGAAGATTATGGGTCTCCCCCTTTTTTCCTAATCTTCTCACGTATTCGATGCTGTTTTTGTCGCATTTAATGTTCAAGCATTTATCGATTATTCCTGCAACGGATTTTTCTAGGTCCCAGTAGCTGTTTTCTTTTTCCTCGACGCCAAAAATAAGTAGATTTTTACGTCGAGAGTTCCGCTCTAGTTGGTTTATTTTATTTTTTTGAATTTCAAGGTTTTCTTCTGTGATTTTGTTTCGGTTTTCCAGCTCTCTAAACTTTTCATTTAAGCTTCGATTAATTGTGTCTTTAATACCTTCCATCATATCCTGCATGTCGAGTTTTTGTTGGTAAATTGCCTCTTGCATTGTTTGTAATATATTCTTTATTTCTTCCATTCTATCTGTCCTTTTACTCTGAATCGAAAGAAAAAGAAATAGAAATAAAATAAAAATATTCCTGAGTGTCGGGATTTGATCTTGGTTCTGTTAATTGAGTGCCGTCTTCGTACGGAAGCGGCCAACTAGTAGTACGAGGGAATGTTTGAATTTCCTCTATATATTTAGTTTTGCGAGTGATTTTTGACGTAAAGGCTGGTAAATATAAGTACGCTACAGCCACATATGCACTTTCACTGCAAAATATATTAAGTTATTGTTCCACAATTAAATGTTTCACTTTTGTCTCTCTTCTACACTTCCGACTTCACAGGTTATAGGAAAGTTAAAATTAGCAGGTTGGTCCGTGGCCGTGTCACTCACTCGGTAGTAGTAGGGATTCACGGGTTCTGCCTCACTCGCTGCCTCAGTCAACCTAACCCCCCGTGCCGGGGACTGCCTCACTCGCTGCCTCAGTCAACCTAACCCCCCGTGCCGGGTTCTGCCTCACTCGCTGCCTCAGTCAACCTAACCCCCCGTGCCGGGGACTGCCTCACTCGCTGCCTCAGTCAACCTAACCCCCCGTGTGTTTCTGGCTCAGCGGCAGTCCCCGCCTAAAAAAAAAAAAAAAAAAAAAAAAAAGTTTGGTCTCTTTCCCCACTAAACAGACCGTGCTGAGTCGATAGCACTCACTCCCGAAGCGATATTTCTCTCTGTTTCGAAGTTAGGTTTTGCTATACGTTGCAAATTAATCGATTTACTAATCACCTCATAATAAGAATGTAACGTCTCGTCCAAATCCTCATTTACTAATCACCGAGTCAGTTTCGTATCCATAATTAGCAAATTACCATGCGCATTTACCTGCAAATGCACCAGGACAGATGGGAAAAGGATTTACTGAACATTAAAAATATGATTTCCGTGTTTTATGTGTTTATTTGCATTATGTTACAATACAACTTTACTAGTGTCATGTCATTTCTTGGTGAGTCATACGAAAAATTTCTGAGGTAATCTTCCAAGCTGAAACCCCAGAACTTGTAGTACAAATATACTACACAATACTCCCCACAAAAGGCAGAATAGATGTCCTGAACGCTAGCTGTATTATAGCGCCATACCCGACAATTTCTTCTTAAAAAATCCGCTATTACTCTAATAGGCTTACGTCCAAATGAATCAAAATATTCTCCAACTTTTTCGTGGTTGATATGAATAGCTACCCAATGAGATCCTGGTTGTGAGTCAGGATCGAGATTGCATATAATAAATGTGGGTAAGTGTACGTGCATTGGTAGGCGATTCGAGGGGTACACGCTATACTGGATGCTGGGATGTATTTTATGGAGACTCATTTGCAGGTTTAATGTATTCATTTTTATTCCAACGCGTTTGACCTTCTACTCTTATATATTGCACTAAATACAATTCCAATTCCTATCAATCATCCACCTCAACTAACATCACGTTGTATTGTCATCCCAACATATGTGATATCTTATATGCATTTATTTAGAAAAGTAGGGAAATTATAAATGAGAAACCATATTTTTATTTATTATATTTCATTCCGTTTATTATTCTCAATTTAATCATAAGTACATAAAAGTCATTTCTTAACTACTATAATCCACACATACATTTCTGTTCTTATCTATTTCTATAATGTTTGAAAACTCTGCATAAACTAAGGTAATATCTAAATAAAACAATAATATGAAAACATTATCTTACAAAATATTATAAAACACATAAATAAATAATAATGAGTAATGAAATTATCTACAACTAAATTTCATAAACATATTATTAATAATTTAGTTCACATTTTTCTTTTGTTTTTTACTTGGAATTGCTAACGAGTTTATAATGGCCTAGTGGTATCGTATCTATATTATTTGGGAGAATGTGTCGCTTGGTATCATTAAAAGATAAACATGTTTTATTAATTTCTTGGGTGAAAATTGTATGTTTTAACGATTTAAATCGATACATTTTACAAAATTGAATATTTTTATTAAATAAACATGACTTATAATTGTCTAACGTTAATTTTTTTGTGACACATTTGTTAACACCCTTCGCCTTAGTAATAATTTTATCATCTACCTGTAATGCATACATTTTTGATCGCAAACCTACAAATTCTGTAAAGATTTTACCACAATTTTCATCTTTGAAATAACCTATTTTTTTCTTATTTAATTTAGGAAAGTTAAAAACATTATTTGCATCATAATCTGATGTATCGAAATGTGTACAAATGTCTGGTTTTATATCATTATAAAAGTTACTAGTAAATATTTGATAAATGAGACTGTCGGTATCTGTGTACAGTAGCTTCAGATTGGAAGTAAATTTCTCTTTCATGTAATTATAGTGGAAATCATACATAAGCGTTTTAGATATATCTAATATACAAAATCCGAGATAGATAGGTTTATTATATATTAACTTCATTTTATTTAATTGAATTGCAACAAGACTATCAGAAAATATTGAGACACTGTGAAAATTTGGTTGAGCAATTAGATCCCCAGCTCCTAATACTTTGCCCCTATTTTCCCAGTGGGTTAATAGTTTAACGTTTACACGTTTCTCAATATTTTCCATAGTCTTACCAAAAACAGCGTTGTTCATGAGTTTATAGAAATCTTTCTCAAAATCAGAATTAGCTTGGGTTCTTAATTGTGTATTAAGGTCTATATATTTATTTAACCATGGACTCTGCTTAAATTTTAATATTCTATGAACTTTTAATAATTTTAAACCCATTTTCAAACATTGAATTAAATTTCGATAATGAATAATATATTTGGATTTATTGTTTAAGTTTGGAATCAATCTAATTTCCTTAGCATCCCCAACTGGTATATTTTCTGGACAAAGAGGTAAATCCGAATGTTCATTATGTAAATCCACCGGATACTCCAGATCTACTTCTAATATAAAACCTATTTCTGATGAACAGCTTACATTAAAATCTGTATCAGCACTAACCCATTCAAAACCACCTGTAGGTAGATATTGTGACATTGCCCAACCATAAAGATTATTGGCATCGAAATACATTAAGAATGACTCTTTATCTTTCGCATTATAGTCAGACATGTAAACATTATTGGCTTTTGCATAGCGAGTGCTACATTGCGAAACACCTCCACGAATTCCTGATTTAATAAAAGCAATCATATCTATATCAGTAAGTAATTCAATTTCTGTTTGAGTATGTTTTAACATGGCATCCCAACTTAATCCAGGTGCTGTATAGTAATGAGCCGGATCTAAATCGTATGTTTTAATACAAACACTCCTAAAATTTTCAAAAATATCTGCTAATAATAAAACATCCGTTTTTAAATAAAGATTTGAATAATCTAACATATTTTTACAGTTGAAATGTTTCCAAACATCTTTGGCGTGGTTATAATCTTCATTAGAAATAATGGAATCTGTGAGAGTACTATAAAAGTGTGAAAGTTCTGGAAGTTGATTGTAGTTTAATGTATCAAAATCTTTAATAAATTCATATGGAAATACACCTTTTTTAGTCAGTCGTTTAAAGTCTTCTGAATTGGGAAAGCATTTTGATAATTCTTTAAAATTATTATTGTTTAAATTTTTTGCTAAAGTATCTAAGCTACTGGGTAAAAATTTTAGGGAATCCACAAAACGTAAAGTTACATTACTGTTATTTATTTTAAGTACCTTTGAAAATGATATGTATTTTTCTTTATTTTGCGGGAGTACTTCTACCTGACCTTCATCAAAGTTTAAGGCGTGTACGATAAAATGTGCATCATAATGACTTAAATTGTGCAAGAAGACTGGTATAGTGTAAGGTACTCTAAATTTTTCTGAACAAAGTTTATGTACGACCCCAACAAATTCACCAGTAAACCAATCGTGGTAAATCATTGAATCCCCACCCAAAATTTTATCACAAATATAACAATGATTAGATTTGCTAATTATATCTTGTTGTATTGGTGATATTTTACTTGCAACTTTTTGAAAACCAATTTTTTTAACAATTGTTTTCAAATTATCTTTAAGTGATTCCATAAATTTTAAAGCACAATTTTCACCAGTATATGTTACATATTTAGACAACTTATCATCGAATGAGCATTTAATGTAGTATCCAAAACTATATACATTATGTTTTTGTACATTTATTGTATGTGATTTTGAAGGATCGTTTGAACATGATGCTAAAGGGCTCAAAAAAGCCTCAAAATCCGCATATATAACAAAAGGTAACATCAATTTACGTTGAAATTTATCAAAACTTAATTTACTTTCAGATACAATATCACCCCACCAATTTTTTTTATTTTTATCTGCGTTTGGTATTTGTGTACAAATATGTCTGCAATCATTTTTTTGATGGTTATTTAAACGTTCAGATGTTGAAAAATATTGTAAACAAAAGTCGCAAAGATATATAGCTTCCTTGGATTTCGAAATTTGACTACTTATTAACCTTGACATATTTTTTATATAACAATAATGACCGATTTTACCCTGTGTCAAATATAGTAAATTTATATGAGTCGGCATTTTATTCTTTGTAAAATACAATGGCCCGACAATACAATGTTTTTTTCTTTGTTCATTATATTCCAATCCAAAAACATTAATGCTAATATTATTGAGACTTTCAATTTTGTGAATATCGCTTAATTTAACTGGAAATTTAATATTACCAAATTTTAATTTATGACTGTATTTGGTGTATGATGATACTCTATCCGAATTTTTGTGCATTGGAAATAAAGCAGATAACAGTGCCCACTTAAAACATGCGTCATCGCTGTTTTTAACATTTATCACAGCTTTTTTTATTTTTATGTCATGTGGTAATTCAATAAAGGATTTTCCTCTTAAAGGGTTAAATTGATTCAAATTCATATCCAAATGTAAAATTTTTTTCAGACTCCACCCACTATCCTTTCTCTCGAATGAATTTACATAGTTTATTAGAGAATTCGTGAGAGTTGTATAAAATATATTCAAATCATCACCAATACCAACAATAAAATTCATTGATTGGAAATCAAAAGTGTTGTTTATCTGTTTTGTCTCCTGAACAAAGTCACCATATAAAATGAAATTTATTTTTAAAATTGTGTGGTCTTCTATAGATTTATTTATTATTGTAAATATTGTATCTTTAACTGACGCGAGAAATGAATCTGGTGTCTCAAACTGTAAATCATTTTGATTTTCTGAAGTTACTCTATAGGTTATTATTCTATTACCGAACGCAGTCTCAATTATCTTAACATTGGGTTTTATCGAATGTTGTATTTTATCTACATTATTTTTGTGTGCATTGCTCCTTAGATGACTAGCGAAATATTTTTTGGAAAAATTTGTATTACAAATACAACAAAATTTCGTGTTAGAATTATTACCTTCATTCGATGTTGATGGCTCTTGTGAAGACCGTGAAAAATCCATGGTAGGTCCAGATTTTATTCTTTTGATATCAACAGAGTTAATATCAACATCTGCTTTCCTTTTGGTTCCGCAACCCATTTGATCAACCCTATCGAATAAAATTTTGATTTATTTAACTGTTAGACTTGCGAATAGACATACTTAATCATAACAAAAAATAAGAAATATGATTATTAAATATACTCACAGTTTTCTTTCGAATTCCTCACATAGCTCCATCATTCTTTGATCATAAAATGAGTTATTTAAATCACCTCTTTCTATTTCATCACAAACATTAAAAAGTTCAATTGTATCAATGTTTTCAAATTCATGATCCATTTCTTCAAAAAAGACACTAACACATTCTTGAGACATTGTAAATTGTAATATATATTCGTTTCACAACTATTTATTTCGTAACACACTTTTTACCTTAATGCGCAAAGGTCTTCAACACAATTCACAATGATTGACTTTGTACAATGCAACATAATATTTATACTAGAGGACAACTGAAACATTACTTAATTATATAACGTATGGTATTAGAATTTGATAGTAAGTTAATTAATTACTAATAAGGTCATCACGTAAAGATACTAAAGGAACCTAATTTTTAAAACTATAATGTTTTACATTATCTTCCTCGGATATTTCCTTTGTTATGTTATATACTACGTCTTTTATCTGAAGATCAATGTTGGAATCGTTTTTCATGTAATATTTAACACGAATATCTGCATTTTTCCAATGTTGTGAGACCGGGATTTCTTTTAACTTTTTTAAACTATACAAGTCGATTTTCACAAGTATGTCAGCGTCCATTCCATCATCTTTGTCTGTTGATATATATTGAATGTTCCCCTCCTTTCCTGCACGGCCAACAGTTGAAGAAAGTCTAGCTTTTTTCTTCTTTCGGTCTGGTTCTTGAATAAAAAAGTCATCTAAACGACTGGTCCCCTTATTTTTATTTACGTGTATGTTCGAAACCTCTTCTTCATCAGATAAAACATAATAATTATAGGGTCTGAAACATTTTTCCACATCTTTCAGGTTGTATGAAGGCTGAAATATAACATTAACAAATCAAAATGTATTTTAAAAAAATTAATAAGATTTTATTAAAGAAACCTTGGAAAACAAATTTTAAAAATATAAATAACTCACCTCCATTTTTGATATTAGAACACTACACACTTTCTACACGTTGTCCTGTGATTCATACCACAATACTATATTTTTCTTTACAATATCTGTATTTAATAAATTAATGTTAATCGATTGTTACCTCAAATATTTATTAAACAATTATAAATTCATTATCATCCTAATGTTGTCGTTAAAAACAAATTAAAACTCAATGAAATAGCAAATAAATTAAGAGCTTAAGACCGGTACTCAGGTACCGGTATACATTTTCTTAACGAAGGTAATGGGATATCGAGGGAGCAATACTCAGATGGATACTGTTTACTAGCCTTTGATTTAACCCCCGACTTATCAGCTAACTCTAATATTCACTGGAATCTCATTCGTCATGGTAGTGTGAGAATGGAAGTAAGATTCGAGAACGCATTGACTGAAACAATTAACTGTGTAGTTTATGCAGAGTTTTCAAACATTATAGAAATAGATAAGAACAGAAATGTATGTGTGGATTATAGTAGTTAAGAAATGACTTTTATGTACTTATGATTAAATTGAGAATAATAAACGGAATGAAATATAATAAATAAAAATATGGTTTCTCATTTATAATTTCCCTACTTTTCTAAATAAATGCATATAAGATATCACATATGTTGGGATGACAATACAACGTGATGTTAGTTGAGGTGGATGATTGATAGGAATTGGAATTGTATTTAGTGCAATATATAAGAGTAGAAGGTCAAACGCGTTGGAATAAAAATGAATACATTAAACCTGCAAATGAGTCTCCATAAAATACATCCCAGCATCCAGTATAGCGTGTACCCCTCGAATCGCCTACCAATGCACGTACACTTACCCACATTTATTATATGCAATCTCGATCCTGACTCACAACCAGGATCTCATTGGGTAGCTATTCATATCAACCACGAAAAAGTTGGAGAATATTTTGATTCATTTGGACGTAAGCCTATTAGAGTAATAGCGGATTTTTTAAGAAGAAATTGTCGGGTATGGCGCTATAATACAGCTAGCGTTCAGGACATCTATTCTGCCTTTTGTGGGGAGTATTGTGTAGTATATTTGTACTACAAGTTCTGGGGTTTCAGCTTGGAAGATTACCTCAGAAATTTTTCGTATGACTCACCAAGAAATGACATGACACTAGTAAAGTTGTATTGTAACATAATGCAAATAAACACATAAAACACGGAAATCATATTTTTAATGTTCAGTAAATCCTTTTCCCATCTGTCCTGGTGCATTTGCAGGTAAATGCGCATGGTAATTTGCTAATTATGGATACGAAACTGACTCGGTGATTAGTAAATGAGGATTTGGACGAGACGTTACATTCTTATTATGAGGTGATTAGTAAATCGATTAATTTGCAACGTATAGCAAAACCTAACTTCGAAACAGAGAGAAATATCGCTTCGGGAGTGAGTGCTATCGACTCAGCACGGTCTGTTTAGTGGGGAAAGAGACCAAACTTTTTTTTTTTTTTTTTTTTTTTTTTTAGGCGGGGACTGCCGCTGAGCCAGAAACACACGGGGGGTTAGGTTGACTGAGGCAGCGAGTGAGGCAGTCCCCGGCACGGGGGGTTAGGTTGACTGAGGCAGCGAGTGAGGCAGAACCCGGCACGGGGGGTTAGGTTGACTGAGGCAGCGAGTGAGGCAGAACCCGTGAATCCCTACTACTCTCGGTACGTTGCAGAATGTTGTTTTTCAAGTAATTGTTCGAAGTTTATGCATTAAACATTTTGTAGGCCGTTAGTTTGTATCGATTCACGATTTTTAAACATAAATGTGCACTGTATTATTCACTGATTATATTTATAATAATATCTATTAGACGGAGCTTATGTTGTCGGTTGCTGCACGCACTACCCTCAATGTTTAATTTAACTGATTTAATAACAATCAAATTACCAGTATTTACAATCTATGCAATAAAAAAAGAAAATTAAAAACTTTAACGTTGGCAGTATTTCCCCGCAGTATTGTGATACTTGAGTGAGTGAGGAAAATTTTCATCATGGTCCTCTCCTGAGCGACTCTTTTATTTAAGCCCTTTATTATTTTCCGCCTGCTCTTCGGCTTCCTCAGCTTCCAAGGGATCATGGTCATCCCATCCAGCCGCTTGCCATCGTCTCCAGCGATGCCTATTATCTCGTGGTGGCCATGGTACTCATTAATACTAATATATAAATAATCAGTTCTTGAAATTATAAGTATTATAAAGAAAAGCACGTACATTTAAAAAACACATGAATATATTCATATATTTATTTCTTATACACATATAAAAATATAAAGAGAACAAAGGCTATGCTTCGATGATTTCCAATTTCATAATCTACGCAGCGCTATCGAAATAGCATCTATTTTTAAATCGACATATTAAACCGTGGGCGGTTCAGGAAAATTAGTCTCCGATATCCGCCAAGTACTAAGAAAGTTTTTAAACTTTAAAAAATTTAAATAATTGTTAACGGAATGAAGACTATTTATAGAAAATTTATACTATTGTAAATACGTTAATACTTCGTCCAAAAATAAATACGTAGAGTACATTAGTGAATTTCATGATTTTAATTTCGTACCATCAATACTTTGGAAATCAAAGTGAACTAATCCTTTATCATACAGATCCTACGCCTAAGGTTATAATTACGGTGCCTGATGTGATGTGATGCTACTTGTGTGACACGCTTGCCCCGTCTCTACTCCCTCGGACAAGCAAAAATGAAAAAATCTAGGGCGGCCAAAGTACCGATCACCGATTTTCTTCACTCAACGAACAAGTATCGCAATACATCAAGGATGTGCTGCCAGCGTTAAAGGTAAAATAAAAAAAAATTGTTTTAGTTTTTATTCATTTTTAATTATTTTTATTATTACTATATAAGTATAGTATAATAATTTGATTGTTATGTTAAGTTACATGATAAAACAAACCGTATTAGTGAATACTAATAAATTTTAAATATGGCTTATGAAATAAAGGATAATATATTAAAATATGCTTAGAATAAAATTTGCAATTGTATAGAAGACTATGGGTGACGCATCACCCGATATTTAATATGAGAGGCATAGGACTACGAAATTCATGTCTTCAAATAGACAATAACTGTTATTAGGTATAAAAGCAATAAGTCGTTCTAAAAATAAAACTACAATGACGAAATAATTCAAGTTTCTTATATTTATTTAATATGTTATCAAATCAAATATTCACAAATAACTTGAATCATACTACACTTGGCACTGAAATAAATCAGTGCGTAAAACTAGATGTGAAGAATGTCCATCTTCGTTTCTCTAAAATGATAAGTTTCAAAAAATTTAATTTTTTTATTATTTATTACTCTAATTTAAATCCTCGGAACAGTGAAGTCGGTCCGTGAAGCCTGCGAAGTGCCCAGGAAGCTTCTGTGCTTCTGGAAGGAGCTAGGCTGGCTTAGTTATCCAGGACTTCACGCACAACGGAGCTATTGAGCGTCTAAGTGCGGAAACAGAGTCTACATACATACATACATACATACTCTAAATTTACTATTACTGTACTTAAATCCATGGCTTACAATGCCAAAATGTCTATAAATATATAATAGAATCCAATGATCTGACATAATTTATTCATACATATATATTTAAAATCAAATCATTCCGTAAGAATTATTGGCATAATAATAAATAAAGCTAGACATCAAAGTATGAAAAGGGGAAATGATCACGCGGCGGCATGTCAGAGCCAAACATATTGGGTATCAAAATCAACATTCACGTGCTCTGATATGCTTGTGAAATATATTCATAGCAAAGCTGAACAAACTTACGACACGACGCGCGCAAAATGTTTTACCAGGTAAGGACATAATAAAGGACACGGCGATATGTTTACGTACGTTACGTTACGTTACGATTACACAAAAATACCAAAACACAATATATTTGAATTAATATTTGTTTAAGGTAAATACAAAAAAACATTTCTAGCTATTTATGAATTTTTATGTATTGTAAAAATGTGAAAAAAAACAAAACGATATTAGTAAAGTAGAAAGCAAAATGTATGCTTTCGATATTGCAAGTAAAATATTTCAAAGTGATTTGGCTCAAAAGCTCAAATAAATGTTATAATCCCAATGCGTCCTTTTACAAACTTCTTAATATAACAAACCGCTAAATTTTAAAATACGTCCAGCGAATTCCTCTTCTTTAGACTAAATCGTTCACGTTTTAAACACGGTTCGTTAGCAGATTCGATTACTATCCTTCACCCAACCTTTTTGTCGTAAACAAGTTACATAACACGAGAACTTTGTAATTAAAGAGCGATGTAGGATTAGTATTGCCTAAAAGTAGCAAATTACTCACAAAATGGATGGGTTTATAAACTAGGCGTAACCATCTCGCTGGCTCAGAGATGAGCTGGCTTAATCTGTTGTTATTCCATTAGACTACCGCGGTGTAGTAAACATCTCAATATTGGCATCGCAAAACACATACCTTTGTATCTTTAAAGACAGGGTCAATGTATTTTAACCTTTATTTATTTACTAGCAATGCTGTTTGACATTAATTCCGTCATAAGCTGATGTTTAAAAACACTGAAAATAATTTCAATTCAAACGAATTCTTAAGATTGCGGTCGAACAAAAATTTCAGCTTTTATTTAACATTGATATAGATATGTATGAAGTAGTTATAATAGGATTAATTTACTTTTGCTGGAAATAAAAACATAAGTAATATTTGCTCTTAAAGTTCTTTTTTTGCTTTATACGAACGTAGCAATAATTTACAGACGAAATAGATGAATAAATGTATAAATAATAAACAAAAGAGAGCTACGAAGACGAATGCCGGAATCATAGAGAGGCAAATAAAGCAATTTTTTTTTCTGTCATAGATATGTTTTATGTGCCTTCATTTACTTCGTTGAAAGTTCAATATAGACATCTGGCAAACGGTTTATAAGGTCCTCTAGTCAGTTATTACGCACAATCGTCTTGCATGCCGAAAGAGATGGACTGGATGGATAAAACTAAGTCGTAGACCATGATAGATAAAAACGGACGTTACACGAAAAAAAGGATGCGTTACTTGTATGTGGGCAAAACGTATAAGTAGAAACCGCAACACATCTTCACAACACTATTTTGTTCAATTTTGTACCACGATTTCGAGCAAAATTTATTTCTTTAGAAGTATATTTCGTTGCAATTCAGTGCACGCGGTACCTTTCATGCCTTTCATGTTCTCATATCGTCATTATATCAATTTTGCATGTGTTTGAAGTTAGCACATCATCGCATTTATTAATATCAGCTTCATAGTACGTAACTACGCAACATTACCGGTGATTACTTTTTAATAAACGACTGTTTTTTGCTGATATTAAATATAAATTCTTCAGATAAATTAATAGAGGTCATAGGTAACAGATTTTGAGTTTTTATTTATTAGAATGTAAGTAAACGAGTAAATCAAAACGTTTTCTAGAATATAAATAATAAATTAGAATATTATTCATTAGTTTTATTAACATAAAAATTAGTCTGATTTATGAATAATAGTTAATTAACAAGTTAATAAAGTTATAAGTTTGTATTGGTTTTTGGTTCCACGATATTCTATAATAATTAAAATTAATACTTTTAATAATCTAATATGTTTTAAAATTTCGTTTCCAACTTATACAGCGAGATATCATTCATTGAATTGTTTGTCAACTCACCAAAAAGTTCTTACTTCCGGATAACAATACTTCACTTGAGTTTCACTGAACTTCACTCTTCGAAATGTTAGAATGTTCGGAATTATCACTGTCACTTCGTAAGAGGCGTTTGCGTGACACGCGCGTGGGCTCAGCAGTGGATTGCTACTGGTAGCAAGCCGCCCGCCCGCCCAGATCTTATCTTGGGTTAAAGGGCGCAAGTCTTGATCTATCGCGGTAGATAATTTTTAATAACATGTTTGTTATTATATATGACAAATTCTCCTTAATGTTTAACGATTAAACTGTGGTGCGAAATAATAAAAGGTGATTTTATTGCGTCGTAAATGCATTTACATGTTGAACGATAAAAATTGATAGAGAACCGAATCTTGAATCACAATAGATACGAAGACTCCTTCTTATTGGTTTTAATGCTTTTAATCGCTTTTCGTTCTTGGTTTACGACATCCAATCCCTGAGGACACCCCATTGTCATCAATTGTTTCACTTGGTGGTCTCGTAAACACGACTTAATGATCTGTCTGCAACTGTACACTATTGCACTTAAAGGTCACCCATTAAAATCTAATTTTTCAGGGGTTGAAAGGCTCACCTTAATAGAATTAAATACCTACTCAGTGAATAAACCTCAAAGCGAAATTTCTCGCTTGCCTATTGATTGGCAAACAGAATAGTGTAGACAACCTTATTAGATTTGGGCCCTTAGATTTCTTCTGTTTCAAGATCATTCGTTAATCTAATATGCAAGTAGGTGAGCAGACTTCTGCGCCTGACGCACGCCTCGTTTTGGGCCTAAGGTTTGGTTTCCTCACGATGTTTTCCTTCACCGTTCGAGCGAATATTAAATGCGCACATAGAAGGCAGTGCATTGGTGCACAGCCGGGGATCGAACCTATGACTTCAGGTTTGAGAGTCGCATGCTAAAGCCACTAGGCCAACACTGCTCACTCCTGAACAGAGAACGTATCCGTAGAAAATCATTTATGTATATTCTACAACTTAAATGAAGATGGGCACCCGTTATACAAATGACATGATAAAACTATTCCAGCCTCGAAACTTTAATTGAGGCCCATCCATCCAGATATCATCCAGATAGGAATGCGTACCTAAAGTTTTAACTAATACATAGTTTTCCTAAAGCCTCCTAAACAGTGTTTTTGATATTGAACTTACCGGGGATAAAATTTTCGCGTTAATAGAAGTTGATACATTAAATTTACTAACAAGTGAATGTTCTAATGCAAAACAAATTAAAACGATTAGTATACTACGTCAATTAATTTTCAGGCAGGTCTTGTCGATTCTATATTTTTTATTTATTAAAAACAAATACACCTTTAAGTTCCCCGGAGCGTAAGCGTAAGGTAGTGCACCAAACGTTTTATTACTAGGAATAGAAATTGTTGACGAGATAAAAAAATATCTAACAATATAAGTATAATGTTTCTCGTTTCTAGACTGTCATTGTGAGTTATGAAATCATTGGTCATGTAATGTTATTTTTATAATAATTTCTGTTCAAAACAACAAAAAACTAAGTTGAAAGAATCAAGGGTATCATCCTCAATTATGTACTTATCACTCAAAAATGTTAAATGTGAGTTGAAAGGTTATCAGGGTAAGTCACTATTTTGCATGAGAATCCGTCATCATAAAATGAAGATTTTCTTAAATATCTTATCTGTATTTTGGTTGATATAATTTTGCGATTTTAATGATTGTTATTATTTTGAGTATTATTTATTTTTCACTGGTTTTCAAATTAATAGTTGCATTCAATTACAATCAATCCTCATTTTTTCTTTCTTGTTTTTTTTTACTGCTAGTGCCGCCATATAAAATCAAAATAAGAGCAATTTAAGAGTCGATCAGATCAGGGCAGATCTAAAATGTATATTATATTTGTATTTTAGTATTACACGGAATAAGGACTAGCCTCGGTAATATATCGAACAAAAAGAAACTATTTAATAAAATTTATTTAAAAAATGTGGCTTGCACGGCGTTAGTGTAATAAAAAAAACACATTTCCTAAACGATGTTAGTAAATTAATAACTATGCACAATATTTTCAGCTTCCTCTATTTAGACAGTCTTGCTTCTCATTTCCACTACTGCCCCGCTCTAAAACATGTTATGATTAACTCAATGTAAACTGTAAGTTATGCATTAAAACTATTTATTTACAGCATATATATAGTACAATTCACACGCACACAAATTACAAAAAAAACGGTTGTAACATCCTGTATCTAATATAATGTGTCTTAAAAGAAATCATATTATTTAGACATTAAGAAAATTATAGATTTGACTAGATTGACTCAGGTCAACAGGTTTCTTCAAAGATAATTAATGGTCCCACGGTGACTTCGCATGATGATCATTATATAATAGCTGCTGCCCGCCAATTCAACGTGATAAAACGTCTGTATAACAAAAAAGCTAAACCTCTATGCAACAGAAGATACAAATTCTAATGAGGCAGTTTTTGTTAAGTTATGGTGCCCAAAATTACCAAAGACAAAGGCAAACGGTATTAAGTCAAATCAAATCAAAATGTATTTCTTCGTATTGATACACACATTAAAATCAATATTTGAAAAATAAAATTAACTTACAACAGGTTAAATTTTTTTGCGTCGCACTATACAATTAGTGTCGTTAGGAAAAAGCGACAAAGCGCTCTATTTAGCACAAGAAGATTTTGTGGACAAAGTGTGCTAACGTTAAAACTATCTTAGATCGCTATACTATATAGTATATATAATACTACCACTATTATTCAGTTATTATGATGGAAGCAACCACAAATAGCGCTTATAAGCAGATTTTATTATAATATTCCTTTTTTAATACCAAACGCCTGTGAGCAGTTACTAGCAAACTGTTTTAGTAGAAGCAGGTTTTATGTTGAAAGATCGCTATTATTGTTTTGTATTGTCCCAGATATATTTATGCCACTGTTTCATTGAATACTTTTTAGGGCGTTTGCTTCGATTCCAAAACATATATTGATTCATGTTGGTTCTTCCAATTTTGTAACGACTTATATAAAAAAAAATGGTCAGGGAAATAAGGGGATCCAAAAATGTGTCTATGAAGTCACGTCAATACTCCCTGTGTTTATTTGTGTTCCACATTAATAATAAAACTAACGCAATAATGATGAAAAATGTTATCGGAAGTTATAAAATTGATGTTTTGATACAGCTAGTTACTACACCCATAGTCTAAAGATAGCATTACATAGTTTTTTTACAAGACCGTTATTTGTATGTACAATATACCTACATTTGATTTAATTTATGCAGTGTTTGGATTACAATGATTGGACTAAAATTTCTAATTTTAAATAAAACTAACGGACTAACTACAGATGTTGTCCAGCAGGGAAATCTTTATAGTGTTGTTATGCGCCAAGAACTCTACCAGTTGAGCTTTCCGTGCGCAAGTACCGGAAAAGCTTGCTGTTTAGCTGCAGTTTATATAAATAACCTACGTAGATACCGACTGCAGCGCTATCTGCTGGGCTGAATTGTGAATCTAAACTACCCAGAGCGCACCCCAACGCATACAAAAAAATCCAGTCCAACCATTTAAGCGGAGTTCAGTGACATACACACATACATTAAAATTATATATAAAGATAATACAGCCAAAAGTGAGAAATATTCTATTCTTGATTCCTAGTAAGACCAAAATCTACTCTGCCTAGTAATGAGTTTGTTTTAAATTGTGAGTTAATGTTCTCATTGTCCAGTTAAATAAAACGTAGTTTTTTTTAAGTATAGAAAAAAATGAGGTAATTGCTTCATAGGTAATAAAAAATCAAACAGAAAATAAGAATAATAAATTATGTCTCATTTATTATTATCTAAATCAACATTTAGTCCAACATTGTTATGTTCAAATAATTTACCAAACAGTGAACTATATAATTCATTAGTACTTTCATCATTCCACTTTGTCCCTTTCTCCGATGCCATATAACTGACCAATGGGTTATGTACAACATATTTAATTTTTCTTCCCTTAGTAGCTTTTGTGTCGACCTTTCTTTTCATTTTACTTCTCATTTGCTGCAATGATATCCACTGACGACTTAACTGTACAGGATCTGTTATATCAGCTGATTTACATTCAATCAACTCTCTTAAAAGTTGATGGTAGAAATCACTGTCATCAAATATTTCTGTAATGTACTCATCATCATCTTTTCTATTCTTATTTGTAGGGTTTATTTCAGAGACTTCTTTGGATGCTTCCTTCTGGTAACCAATGATTTCATATTCTGATCTCTTAAGTTGAGTTCTTTTAATAAGTTTCTCTCGATCAGATAGAATAAAAGATATCTGTTGAAGGATAGTATTTATTGGTGCAGTTTTGATATTTGCTGCTGTTGCTATTCTAGTCTTTTCATTCCATTTCAGTATTGTAGAATCTCTAAATTGCTTGAATTGTTTATGAGCAGATACAATCTCCTTTTCAAAGTCCTCAAGTTTACGTTTTTTAGGTAACTTTTTAATTATTGTTTCATTTAATTTACTATTACCAATAGATTTTTCTGATTCTGTGTCAGATGGAATTTCTTCATTATCTGTATCACTTGGAATTTCTTCATCACTCTCTTCATTCTTTTGTTTTCCATTAGTGACCTGCTTTCCTTTTACAGCTAAAGCTTTTGTTTCAGGAAATTTGCTTAGCGTTAAATTCTGAAGTGTTATAAATCTAAAAATATCAAAAAGAGTTTAAAGATTTAATAATAACATTTATGTTTTAACTACAACAAAAATGTTACAAAAGTTATTAATGTTATTATAAATAAACATATTTAATACATTATTCATGAAGAGTAGAGGATTATTCCCTAAACAAAAAAAATATATAAATAAAACTTACTTTTCTAATAGAGTTGAAATGTTTCTAATTGTTGCATTACTCTCCTCAACAAAATCATTTTTATTTTTCATCTTTTGATATATATCATTCATTGGCATCATATTAGCAGTATTTATGCATCGTTGCAAATGTATCCTCATTTCCAAAAGTCCTTCCCATAACAATAATTGATTTCTTACACAAATGCCTTTCTTTGCTTCCTCTGATACATCCTGTTTTTTGATATGCTCAAAACTTTCTTTCATGGGCTCTTCAAGTTGACTTATATCATATCCTTCTTCTTCGTCATCTTCATTATCAGAACCGTCATCCGTTCCACTATTTGATGGATCTGAATCGGAATCACTTTGCAGTTGTTTTTGAAACTTTGTTATGCTGTAATCATCACTTTCATCTCCTTCGTCTGATGCCTCTTTACTGTTCTCATTACTTCCATGGACGATGTCATTTTCACTATCTTCCAGAGAGTCTTCAGCTTCTTTTTTACTATCCTTCTTTGAAACCACTTCACCTTCATATTTTTTACTTATATCACTAAGTAAGTTTATGTTTTGCTTCCTAAAGTCACTAATAGTAGCGTCATCTTCGTCTGAAGAACTATAATCAACACGTGAAACCGTACTAGGTTTCGATCCAAATATGTGATCATCTTCAATATCCGCTCGTGGTTTTAATGTTAAAGAATCTGCGATTTTATCGGATAGTGTCTGTTTAGAAGGTTTTTTTATTTTATATTTCATGATTTTTATTGATTTTCGAAGTAATATCCTGCAATATGAATATTATTTAATATTTTTATTTTTAACAAATCTGATCTTCAAACATAAGTATTTGACACGAGCTTACAACGTGCTTCTGACGTTCCAACTTCGAGTTTTGACATTCCATTGACATTGACTAGAATTATTAATTGGATGTAATTAATGTTGGCGTAAAAAGAAGTTATAATAAGATATTACTAATATAAACACTGGGTAGACAACTGAAAGAAACGTCGAAAACAATAATAAAAATAAAAGCACTAAAAACAGAATTTATAGAGTAATCGTTTTGTATGAGTTTAATTTTTGTTATTTGTCAAATATCAATTATCATGATTGGTGCGACAGTTACTGTTAAGCAAGTTCAGTTTTTAGGCGCGAAAAATGATAAAAAGTCAAAATGAAATTTCAAAATATTTAAAACAATTAACAATCAGACTGTCATTAAACAAACTAATAATTTTCAGACTTAGTAGACTTATCCAGCCGTTTTTAATAAGTTTAGTTTAAAGTATTGTGACAATAAATACAGGATCACCATGCCTAAGCGAGGAGATACTACCAAGTCTGTTATTTGGTTAAGTGAAGAAATATCCAACCAATATAATTTCTCAACCACATTTCATTACTACAAGTAAGCAGTATTATTTATTTTATTATTTATGGTGTTCAAAAGATTCCTACTTTAACTTTAAGAAAACTAGTATAATGCTCTGATGTGAACATACGAGTGTTCAAAGTCAGGTCTAAATATTTACATATAAACGTAGGAAAATAAATTTAAGCTGACCATAATTATAATTTTGTCCATTTGCAGAAAATTTCAGTTCAAAGATATAATTGCTGAAGTAGGCGACTATGTATTAGTGTCAAATGCTGATTCTGCAGAACCTGATACTGAAGAAGGCTGTGATGCAGCTAAAATACTTGCATTGTATGAAGATAAATATAATAAAAATGATCCATTTAGAGCAAAAGTTCAGTGGTATTCAAAACCTAGTGATCTACCTAAAGGATGCTTGAGTAGTCAAGAATCTATGGACTTTTCTGAAAAAGAGGTAAATATTTTCTTATTCAATTATAATAATATTTTATGTATTATATTAAAATTATATTGTTTGCGAATTTAACATTTTGTATTAATAAAATAATACTTCACTGAATGCTATAATATTTTTAGGTTGTAGAGGATCACCGTCCTTTTGACACAGATGTTTCTATAGAAACATTCTTTAAAAAATGCCACATCAACACTACTTTTACCAGTGACAATCAAATTAGTTTTAGAAAACCTTACCATTACATATGCCGATACAGACTTATAACAATCACTAAGAGAAAAGTTACATTAGAACCAGTATTAGAAGAAGAAAGACAAGCTTTACAACTTTTAGTGACTCCTAAGAAAACCACAACACCTAAAACACCCAACAGCTTAATAAAAAAGATGAGTAGAGCAACTATTTCAGAAAGAAATTGGAGTATAAGTAAAAATGATGGCACAAAACTGTTGCTTAAAAGAGCAATATTATGTGATAAAAATGAAAAAGAACCTTGTAAAACTTCAGACAGTTATTCTCCTGGCATCGAGAAACCTATAAATGTTTCACAAAGTTATAGCGAGATTGAGGAAATTCAGTTACTGAAATTAAAAGAAAACTCTAATGGAGAACTTCCGACACTAATAATTAGAAAACATATACCAACAACACCTAAACGAAAAATTCCTTCACAAAAGTCTCCATCAACAAATACAATACATTTGACACCTAAAAAAAACTTGTTTATTGAAGAAGAAAAATGTTATGCAACTCGATCTGGAAGAAAGATTAAAAACCCTGTATCATACTGTGAATCTGAATTATCTCCTGTGAAAAAAACTCCTCAGAGGAGTCGTAAGGTGTTAGACATCAGTGACGACTTTTCAATGACCACAAGAACTCCTAGAACTTCAAAGACACCAAGAGCATCCAAAACCCCCAGAGCTTCTCTGGCAAAAACTCCAAAAACTGTTAGAAGAATTTTAACTAGTGAATTGACTCCCACACTCCATTCAAGGGCTCATTCTGTTGAAAAAATTGATGGTAAGTATTAAAACCTAGCCGTCACCGCTAATAGCATATTAGCAGTTTGTTTAGTTTAGTTTTTGACAAAGACAAATTTTTTAAAATTCACAACTGTCTAAAATATTGTTTACGTTCCAGATTTCACAAAGGACAATAGTTCTCTACCGGGAAGAGAAGTTCAACTGGAGGAGATACTTTCATTTGTGAGATCTAAAATACTAAATAATTTGAGTGGGCAAGTTATATTTTTCATAAGTTGATAAAAATCAAGTAATAAATTTAAGCTTATTCTCTGATATAAATATATTATTATTTGAATATTTAATCAATTCTTTAGATGTATGTACATATCGGGAGTGCCGGGAACTGGTAAGACGGCCACTGTTAACACAGCCTTGAAGATTCTGAAAGATGAAGTAGATCTACCTGAGTTTCAACTCATAGAGGTTAATGGTATGCGAATAGCTGAGCCCCGACAGGCTTATGTTCAGATCTATAAACAGCTGACAGGTTGGTTTTATACAAACATTCTAGTCTTTGATTCTTAGAACTATTGCAATACATCCATAAAGTTTTTCATTTCATCTTTCAAAACACTATTGAATGTATGTCATTATAATTCGTAATTATTTTCCATTTATTTTCACAGATAAGAAATTTTTAATGTATATTTCTAATACAATCTCATTAGACTAGGCTAGGATTAGGCTTCCATTATAAAGATTTATCTATTATTACTTTAAATTTGTTTGTCAAAGGCAAATCTGTAGTGTGGGAGCAGGCCTGTGCCCTTCTAGAGAAGCGATTCACCAATTCCGGGCCTAGACGAGTGCCAACAGTACTGTTGGTGGATGAGGTGCGTACTCATAGCGATTGTTTTCAATAATTTCATCAACTCCTTGAATGTCAATTCAAAAACAACAGACGCGAGTTGATGTACACGTTCCACCAAAGACAATTCTACTAAATTTCTAGTATATTTAAAAAATTTATAAGCTTGGAAATTCCGTGTTTTGTTTTATTGTAAATGGTTAGGTTAGGTTAGTCTTCGGAAACTCGTTACTCGTTCAATCACTTGTCTATCTAGAGTATCGATCTTTAATTAACTGTCTAGAGATTCAATTAACTCTTTGTTTTTACATATGTCAAACCCTTTCAGCTAGACGCCCTCTGCAACCGAAGGCAAGACGTGTTGTACAGCATAATGGAGTGGGCTGCCCACAGCACGGCTCAGTTGACGGTGCTGGCCGTAGCCAACACCATGGACTTGCCCGAGAGAGCTTTGGCGGCTCGCGTGGCCTCTCGGCTGGGCCTGACCAGGCTGCCGTTCCCTCCGTACACCCACACGCAACTGCAATGCATTGTGGCCACTAAATTGGCTGGAGCCAATGTCACGCCGGATGCCGTCCAGCTGATTGCCAGGTGAGTTTCCCGTTCGGTCCCAGATTTCGTTCTCATACTCCTCCGAAACGGCTCGACCTATTCTTATATTTTTATGCACAATCAGTTAGTCTCAGAATCGGCTAATATCTTTCAAACCCCTAAGTGAAAAGGGTGTACCACTACTAAACCCTTTTTTTTTATTTTTAGCTATTTTTAAGATACAGCATACAAAAATATATACAATTAATTTTCTCCCCCCTACGATTACCCCCTGTTTATTTTTTAATTAACGAAGTTTGCGGAGTGCGTTAGTATGGATATATAATTAAAGAATCATTTTAAATAATTTAAAGTTTACAATAATAAACTTGTCGCCTATTTTGATGATTTTATGAGAAATTTAAATTGGAACAAAATATTTTTGCATTAGGAATAAAAATAATTTTGTAACAATGTGAATTATATTTGAGTAGTTATTTAAGAAATGTGGGTACATCGCTATATTTTTGTATTTTTATTTATTTATTTAGGAAAGTTGCCGCAGTATCGGGAGATGCGCGTCGGGCCATAGCACTGTGTACACGCGCCTTAGAGCTGGCGGAAGGACAAGCCGGCCTCCTGGAGGTTCAGAAAGCCCTCAACGAGGCAGCCTCCAGTGCTACGGTCAGGGCTGTCGGATTCTGTTCACCGGCTGAAAAGTTAATGCTGAGGGCCGTTGCTGCCGAGGTAACTCACTTTTATTATACCGTATAGAAAACTAAAAAGACGGTAGTTTAACTTGACCGCGTCTTAACGAAATTGTATACGTAAGGTAGCGTTCAAGTTTATGTAACGAATTTTGGAGGGGGGTTTGGGGTAAAACGTTACGATGCGGGGGTGGGGATTGAATTTTGCGTTATTGTTAATATTATTTTCGACTTTCCGATACTTTACACCACATGAGTGGCAACTCTAAGGAATAATAAGTACCTGGGTGGTAACGAAACGTTTTACTATTAGGTACAGAAAAACGTTACGGCGTTACCTGGGGGAATTAAGAATCTCAAAAAATAGCCTGACGTAATATTTGAACGCTCCCTATGTCTTCGAGTGAAAGAGATAGTTGCGGCGCATACAATGAACGTAACAGGACAATAATCGCAGCGTAACGGGACAATGCTTTTACGTGCGTGGAGCCGGCGTTCATTGATTTATTAGACGTTGTCCCATCACTATATTAAAATTAATCTGTATTGGTATGTCTTATATAGCGTATTTTTTGACGTGGGACATAAATTGTTGTATAACTGTCCTCAAACCTCAAAGCTAGTGAGTCTAAAAACAATATTTTACAGGTGGAACGTACAGGCTCAGACGAGACAACACTGTCCAAAGCGTTAGCGACCGCCGCTGCGATAGTGGCGTTGGATGGGAGGCCGTATCGGTGCGCTACGAGCATACGAGCCCCGACCCCAACTCAAGCCCGAGCCATATGCGCAAGATTGGCCGCACTCAAACTCATCCTGCTGGAACCGAAGCCGTCGGAGCCGAGACTCCTGTTGAACATCAGCACCTCCGATGTTTACTATGCCACTAAATGTAACATTAACATAGATGCATAAATATTTACATTCAGTTCTGCAATGTATTATATATAGTAACTTAGTTTTTTAAACTCGTGGCAGACTGATATAATTTAACGTAACTCTTAGATATAACTATTTGACTTAAATGTTTATCTGAATAGCATTAACTAAGAAAATTAAAAAAAAAATATAATTTTCTTAAAATATTTCGTTTTTTTTTTAATCATAACTGACGTATCACAATATGACTACTCTTAGTAAATAAGTGCCTTTGTTATTGATAGATTAAATGAAACATGCCTCGATAGTACAATTTATTTAAGTTATTTAAAAGACATGATGGCTTAATTAAACAATTGAACTTTATGCAGTTTTATTAAGAATCTCCAACTCGCAATATTTTAATGAGTGCATCTATATTATTATCTTGAACAGCTTTTCTGCACGCTGTTACAACCGCTTTGCCGTATTTACCAACTGAAATTGAAAAGTACGTTTTACCAGCGAAACTGCTGAATTAAAAATAAATCAGCAACTCTACCTTTTTAATACTAAGCCTCATTCTGTATCTGCTTCATCAGTATTTGTTAATGTAATAGGCAAGTAGGTGATCAGGCTCTTGTGCCTTACATAAGCTGTACGGGTTACGATGTTTTGTTTCGTACGAGCGAATGTGAATTCGAAGCTAATAAGTCATTGCTGCAATGCTGGGGATCGAACCTACGAACTCAGGCATAAGATTCACTCAGCCAACACTGCATTTTAGTTAAGGGGGCAAACGGGCAGGAATCTCACCTGATTTTAAGTGATACCGCCGCCCATGGGCACTCAATGCCATAGGGTTCGCGAGTGCGTTGGGAAACCCTAAACGAATGAAATAGATGTGTTTTATTTAACATTTCTCAGATAAGATAAATTTATACGACACTTATTTGTCACTCAACTCTATTAAATTAATAATTTAAATGACATTTTTAAGCTAGTCAGTTTCTCCAAAACTTCACTTACCACGAAGTCTTGCCGCTTGTTGGAGTATACCATGAAGGTTTTTTAAAGAGGTAACAGTTTGTTCCTGTGATGATCGTCGTACGTGACATCCAATTAGTAATTCGTCATTAAGTAGCATAACGTCTTTATATCGATTTAACATTTCCTTTCTAAAACAACCATTTTAATAACTGACGTAAGTATATAAAGTCCACGCACGCTAAAGCTGTATAATTAAAAAATCTATAGTAAGTATTTGTAATATCTGAGCACCATCTACATAATCATTTAGTTATCGGCTGCATTGCTTTTTATCTTAATACTAGCGGATCCGACAGACGTTGTCCTGTCTACACGTCTTTAATTTCAAAATTTCAATTTTTAATAAGCCATTTTGATGAAAATTATTATTCAAATGTTATGATGTTGTATGTTGACAATATCTAACGATCCAGCACATGGTCACACACGATATAACACAATGATAACAAAACTTTTTTTAAATTTCGGGACAGATTAAAATTCGAATATTATTTAAAATTTGACACTGCGATGGTAGCGCCGTCTGTCGGATCCAATGTAAAACATTCCAAAATCAACAACAACTAATAAATTGAAAATTAATTAAAAAAACATTGTCCAGCGGTCAAAATTGTGAATCTAAACCATTCCCAGATCCCCTTGAACACACACAAAAAATTTCGTCTAAATCGGTCCAGGCGTTTAGGAGGAGTTCAGTCACATACACACGCACACAAGAAATATATATATTAAGATATGTAAATCTCCTGTCCGCAATGGACTCCTAAACTACTTAACCGATATTAAATTGGCACACCGTGAGCAGTCTGGTCCAACTTAGGAGATAGGATAGCTTAGATATTTAATTATAGTTGCAATTTCATTTTATTGCTAATTATTTGATACAATTCTAACAGATTGCGCTGTGTTAAAAGTACCACCGTTTCCCTTGAATAGTTTACTAGGATGTAATATAACAAATACCTTAGCCACAGCAACGCTTGGCCGAGTCTGCTAGTACAATAAATAATTAAAATAAATGATATGACTCGACATCATAGGTAACTATTAAATCAAACCCTAAGAAAAATTTAATTAAAATATTATTACATGTCATAAGACGCAGCATCTATAGCAGCCGGCAGTAAAGCTGTTATCATTTGAGCTTTCTCAGCACTTTCAGCTGCCAACCGCGACCTTGTTTCACCGTGCTCGGTCGCATTAAACATTTCAGCCCATAATTTTTCCTCTGCGACCGGAAAATGTGCGCATGACTGTAAAAAATCTTTAGATAATCAACTTTTTTATATATCAAAAACAGGGGGGAATAGGCCCTGTCCTGTAGAGGACCATAAATCGACTTGGTCTGGAAATATCCACATTGTGGTGGTGTGACTGTCTTAAATAAGGCTCAATTGAGAAACGAAACATAAGGTGTCACTTGCTTGCCTGCCTTAACTGAACACACCGAGCTTCTTGGAGGCCTTTTTCTCCAAATGAAACTTAGTAATCTTCTGGATGTTAGGTCAGCAGAAGGTCCATCAAAGATAGTTTGTAAACAACAACACAACAAACATGCGTAAATACAAGTTGAAGTAACATGTTTGGTTCTAGTTTTTAACGTTAGAATTATATTTATAATCTGTATAATATAAAGTACATAATGTCAGTCGTGGCTGTCAAAATTCAAACAAACGTTTCTTGGCATCTGACAATAAATAACAATAGCGTGGAATCGCTCATCGGCTTGTTACCGAGTTTATTTTTAACAAATATTTGTTTAAACTCAACCGAAATGGTCGAAAATAATGAAATGGAGTTGTCTGAAGCTGAGGCAGAACAATATGACCGTCAAATACGTTTGTGGGGCTTAGAATCTCAAAAAAGATTACGCGCTTCTAAAGTTCTCGTGATCGGCTTGTCCGGCCTCGGCGCCGAAATTGCTAAAAACATTATACTTTCTGGAGTTAAGAGTGTGTGTCTGCTAGATAACGAGAAATTGAGAGAAACCGACCAGTATTCCCAGTTTTTAGCGCCACCTGATAAAATCGGGGAAAACAGAGCTGAGGCGTCCTTATTACGAGCTAGAGCATTGAACCCCATGGTTGATGTGACATCAGAAAAAAAAGCAGTAGATGATTTACCAGACAGTTTTTTTACTGAATTTGACATAGTCTGCGCAACAGGCTTAAAACAAGAACAATTGGAACGTATTAATAATGCCTGTCGAGATTGTAACAAAAAGTTCCTTTGCGGTGACGTTTGGGGCATGTTCGGCTACATGTTTACAGATTTAGTGGATCACGAATACTCAGAGGAAATAGTTCAACACAAGGCTGTTAAACGAGGGCCAGATGATTCTGAGAAGAATGCTCGTGAAACAGTTACAATCACTGTGAAACGACGAGCAATATATGTCCCACTACAAAATGCATTATCTGCTGATTGGTCCAAACCTGAACTACGATCAAGACTACGTCGTGGAGATCCCTCCTACTTTGTAATGAAAATTCTCTTACGTTTCCGCGATGAATATAATAGGAACCCTGATCCTGCTAAACGTAAAGCAGACACTGAGATTATCTTCAAAATGAGAAATGAACTTGTTAAGGAGTTAAACCTTCCAGCTGGATTTGTAAGTGATGCAATATTGACTGATGTATTTGGAATTGTGTCCGGTGCAGCAGCAGTCATGGGTGGAGTCATTGGGCAAGAGATAGTAAAAGCAGTGAGTCAAAGGGAGCCCCCACACAACAACATGTTTTTCTTTAATCCAGTCAAGTGTGTGGGCTTTGTAGAACTCTATGGCCAGTGAGTATCTCTAAATTTACTAAATTTGTAAACTAAATTATAATAAATATTTAAAAAGCACAATTTTTGTTTTATATTTTAAATGGAATCTAAGAAATAAAATTGCATACCTGTAGATTGCTTAGATTCAAAAAAGTTGCTAAACTCTGTATCAGGTCTCCAGCTAATCTCATGTCATTTGTAGATAGTTTGACCTGACCATCCACATTAAAGGTCATATGTAAATTACTTTGATCGCGAAGAGACATGAAATTTAGATTAATATCTTTGGCTTCTTCATTCCCTATTTCAATTTCTTGCTCTAAAAGGAAGTTTTGGTTTATCCAAATATAAATCCTCTGAACTCTTTCAGTGATGTGAAATGTTACATTTCCATCTATTTTTGGTTTTTGGGTAGTGGCATCTATCAGTTTATACATTGAAAAGCGTGGTAGGTGTTTTGTCAATTCAAAAATATGAAATTGTTCACTATCAGGATAGCCAATCAGCGCCTAAAAACAACCAAAGAATTTCTCTTATCATCATCAACTCTTTAAATTTGTAAAACAGTCCTCACCTTTATATGAACATCAATTGGAACATCTCTTGGTGGTCTAAGTGGTATAAAAAGTATAGGGCGTAGCTGGCCATGAGAAGGATGACGAGCTAATGTTTCACCAGTTTCAAAAACACCTTCAGCTAAAATGAGGGCTGCTCGCACTATGGTTTCATTGTTTGTTGAAATTGCAAGCTGTATGCAACCCTAAGTCAGAGAATGGTTCATAATAAAACATAGACTCAATATATTCTGGATGATTAGCAAATAAGAGTAATAACAATGTGCTAAACAAAGGCAAGTATAAAAAAGAGCACTAGGATACAGTGGCTTTTCCTTAAAAAAAATGTGGCCACATTCTTAAGTTAAATATCTTTAATAAATAGTAAGTAAAATAGGTTAGACTTAAATTACTTTCTATTTAGTCTTAATAAGGCTAGATCAGTGCCCACTCAACACGAGGCGCCACATAATTTGTAAATTCTCCCTTAAACCTAAGCTTGAATTTTTAAATGAACAATTTTTTTTATATTAAATATAACATAGAGATACATAAGAATATTTGGGAGACACTGGGCTAGATTGTCTTGTCACAACATATTACACTTCAAGTGAAAATATTTACTTCATCACAATCTGTAGTTACAGCAACTTGAAGTCTTGTATTAGTAGGCATGGCTGATGATGGTTTATGTCCTAAATCTGCATTAGAGTTGTCCACAGCAGCATTAGCTTCATAATGTTGGAGTTCAACCATCAAGGCTTGTTTCTTATTCATCAACTCAGTTATTGCAAGACGGTCCTCCTCCGATGCATATTTTTTGGTAATATTAAAGCCTGAACTTTCTTGGTGGGGAGGGTAACCTAATACTGTTGGAAAGTTTTTTTACTTATTACTGCAGAAAAGGTTATGTGTTATCAAAATTCATACCAATTATTTTAATAAAGAAAACACTGGATATACAATACATATAAATAAATATATGCCAATATTTTTTATACCTTCACCCCTATCAGAAACGCAAACTAAATCTGGAACGCCAAGTGAGCGATAATCTGCCAGCAACATTCCAGCGGAATTAGATCGAAGTTGAACTCTTCTCACAACACGGCCGGTACCATCTCGCCAGTCCACTCGACCATTGGTCCAACAACATACAAGCCATTCGCCGGAACTTTGCAGGGATACTGCATTTTGTTTTGACTGAAATCATACTATATTGATGACAACACATACATGAGTATTGTAATCATACTATCATGTTATATACCGTTCGTGTTTTTTGCGTCTTATAAATTTATATAATCCCTCTGTATATAACACCTCAAGCTTAAACTGACTGTTGTTTTTTATATTTTTCTCAACAGACAAATATTATATCAGTCTTCTGTGGCTTCAGCAACTCAGACGGGCCAGCTCATTCCAATATTACAACTCCAACAAAAGATGGTCTTAAGTGACAAATACAAGCTTAAAGTGTTCTTACCTTCACTCTCCATAAACGTATTCCTTCTTCGTAAACTCCTATAGTACCGTTTGCAAGCCCATAGGCGAAGCGAACATCGGATATTGGAGATAAACAGAGCACCGAGCCGGTTTCAGGAAGTTCCACCATAAATTGGTTGTTTTTCATAACCCTTATAAATGAATCTTCACAACCTATTAGAAGCTAAAAGGAAAAAAATAGAAACATTTAAAGCGTAGGTCTTATCATTTCTTACGCCAAAATGTAAATTATTATCCTTTAGTTCCATAGGTATTTTTTTTCATTATGATGCCGGTACCCTACCGGCCGCCTTAATCATTAGATGTATGGCTTATAAAATAAACGATTTAAAAAAATAAAAGATGCCGGTAACATACCAACGACGGCGCGACCCAAGGACGTAGAGTAGTTTGATATGGTTTAAATGTTTGTTATAAATAGGGTAAATAGAATTTAAATTGTTGCAAATACTCACCTCATTTTCTCCATCCTTATCAAAGTCGAATACAGTCACAGCGACTACCCTGCCGCTAACTACGTTCCAAAAGATTTCCTCACCTTTTCCGTTCAGACCTATCACGGAACTATTTCCACCCACAACAGCTAACATTTCACTGCTATTACCAACTCTACCTGTATTTATAACATTTACGCCATCTGGCACTTCTTTGAAGAACAAGTCAGTGTTTTCGTGAACGTCGTAGGCTGGAAATCGTGTGTAAAAGAAACAATAACGTGGGTAAGAATTTCAATTGACGAAACTTATTTAGTAAGAATACTTAAATTTTCATTACTAATTACTATAATTAAGAGTTTTTTAGAGAACAATTATTATCAATCGTGTCATTTCGTACCCAATATTTGAGTAGGCGAACCAATAAGAAGCATATCTCTGGTACAGTCATCTTTAAGTGGTCCAGCAGCAAGTGCTTTAACAGCTTGGCTAAGGTTAAGCTCAGAAACCTCAGCATGTGCCTCTGATCGCTGTGCACGACCGCCAACAAGGCCATGAGGGTGATGAATTATGATCTAATAAAATATTTATAAGTTAGTATTAAAAATGAGTCTTATTTGAGTCTCACAGCTATACGTACTTTATCGTATCCAGCAGATGCTGTCAAGCAAGGATGTGTTCCATCGTATTTAGCTATTATAACAACGCCAGGCGTTACTTTGTGGTTTAATTCCAACTTAAATACGGGTTGAAGGGAAGATATTTGCATTTTAGCTTAAAAACTATTTTGATTCTATTTAAATACTATGGCTCATGTAATATGTATATTTCTGTTGCTATGGATACATTAACCAATACAAGCACTTTTTTATAGAAACGCAATGCCTTAATAATAAAGTACATTTATGTGTAATATGCAAATAAGCTAAACACTAATGAAAGATAACTACATATTAATGTATTAAATACTATAATATTAATAATAAATTTTATTTATAATAAACTATTATGCTAAGTTTAAGATATCGGGCATTAGTCGTATAACAAAGATATATCGCACATATTTGTTGAATGCCAAAAAGTTTTTCAATGTAAATAAATACTGACCAAAGATTTATAATAATTGTTTTATATAAATATTATCAAGGCAATGAGAATAAATATTTAGACGATCACTTAAATAATAATATAACTTTAGTTTTCTATTACATACAAATAAGCCTACGCTTATTATAATATATAGTTATTAGTTAATAATTATGTGGGTAGAGAAAAATCAATCCGCAGTGTTGCGAGCCGAAGGTCAAACACACGACTACAAGATATAGCTTGAACAGCCTTGAAGTTGTACAATTTAAATGAACCGAAAAGGTAGAAATATTTAATAATAACACCGCGGGAAAAATATATTTAAAGCTTATATTAATTAGCATGACAAACAATCCATCGCTACGGTTACATTATTTTTTAATACATATTGTATCATAAAATATCCTAATGCTTTCTGACATTTTGATTTTGATAAGTTGTAAATTGTCATAGTCAACATGACAATAAGTAAACTCAAGTAAAAATATTTTAAAATTGCTTGCTCTGGCCTCTGATTAACACATAATTGGAAATTAGTAACCAAAGTTCAAGTGGATAAATCTTGTTTGTTAAAATTAGGAGGTGTATGGTTTATTACGTATCAACTAATTTCCCTGCTTGTTTTAAGATAAAGTTTCTCATTGGAATGCTTTTTTAAATTAAAACCAAATGGGCAGTGAATTAAATCTTTCAACTACGGAATCCAGGTATACGTACTATATATGTTAACAAGTATTGCACAATAATATGCTATAATGAATAAAATCCTTAGGTCCCACAAACTGAAATCATTTCATAACTTATATTTTTAGGTGCAAGAATTTTATCTTTCTGCTACATTTAAACACTTCATCTTATTGTATTTGGGTACACTATGACATGCCATTAGTATTTCATATATTTTTTAGATTAAAACATAGTCAGAGGTAAAACATTCTCTCCAGCTGGCTAGCTAAAGTAACATAGTCATTGTTTATCTTTGTTTATTCTAGAACTCTTCCTACATTTCACATTTTACAAATTGAAATAAATGAAATATAACACTTAATTGCCTTCATATATTACAGTAAAAAATAAATTAAGTTAATATAAAATGTTCCACTATATATTTTAATAAAACTATATTGTAGTTGTCATAAACATATTCAATAATTTTCAGTAGAAATTGAGTATTATCAATGGGAGCAGACAAGCAAGTTTATTATTGCACTGTTTCTGCATGAGTCATTAATTGTTTGCTTTGTGTTACATTGTTGTAGTGTTAACATTTTTTAATTCAGTAAATTTTATAATGCTATTTAGTTAATTACAATAATCAGGAATTGCTATTGAATTCAGTGATTGTATTTATATAACTACTGATAATATTCTATACCGTTTATGTTAGTACACTAGTACATTCAAGACTTTGTCTCTCATAGTATCAAATAATTCCACTCCATAACATACATTTTTAATTTTATATACAATGGATTGTTTGGTTATGTGTTGTTTATGTGAAATGTTGTCTTGCAGTTTTTTAAGCAGAGCATGGATTGGAAATATTTTTTCCATAATTTGGAAGTAAGATATTTTATTATCAGCTTATATAGATATATGTACAGTATTTCTTGATTCCTTATAACTGCGATAAATATTCATATAGACTATACCAGGCTACTTAAACACTATAAACAAAAGCACTAATGTCTCTTTTCACCATAGCATTAATATTATTTGATGGAAAGAGAGTAAGAAGTATTTCACTTAAAACATTGATATAACACAGGTTGAGTTTGTATGAATATTGGCCATAGACTTCAGATTTCTAATTGTGAAAGTAGTAAAATAGGATTTCAAACCTACATTTACAAACTTCTTAACTTGTAGTTTGTTAGTGTAGTAAGAAGTGTATTAATTTGTTTGCATTTTCTTTGTTTGTATAAAAGGTTGTGGAATCACAAATATTACAGTAAATTGTTTATGGATTGTAATAAGTAATTATAAGTTACAGTTGGACTGGAGTATGGTTCAGCTGGACAAGGCAATCTGACACAATGCTAAGGAATATCGAGAAGACTATACTATCATGTAAGCCCATATATATTTGAAACTTTTAAATGCAATCTAACTATTGATTTACCAAACAGTCCTTTTTCTGGCCACATAAATGTAATTAAAAACTACACTGAACCAATTTTTATAAACAATGATAACAGATCAATTATGAAATATTACTTTATGGTAATTTTGCTGCTGTACATGTTAGATCCTATTTTAAATGTATGTTTAAAGATAACTGTCCGTGTTGTTCTAAAGTTGCAAATTTTTTAAGGTAAATTTTAACTGTTCCTTTATCTAATCAATCTATGATTGGTCAATGTTAATTACTTATGTATAAATAGATATATTGGAAATCGCGATTATATTTTTATCAATACTTTGTTTTTTTATCGCGCAACCTTGACTTAGTAGATATTGGACGTATTTCGGAAATGAAAGGCGATAGTGACGCGTTATTATATCATCATTGCTTTGTAGTTCTATGATATCCCAATTTTTTTTAAATTTAAAGCGATAGGCTTTAGGTTTACTTTCCTGAGACTGGCTGTGAAAGATTCTGTAAAGGTTTAGGCATTCAAAAATGTATAGGTTTTTGACACCTCAATCAGCAGATTACACATAGATACAACATGTATTTCATAATAAGTTGATCAAGATTCTGTGTCTTCTAAACTAAGCCATGTCGCAGTGATATATTATAAAGTCCCTGGACAGGACTACTATGGCAGGGGAGTAGAGTAAAAATTAATTAAAAAAAAAAAAAAACTAAGCCATGTTGCAATATATAATATGTTACAGGTGTCAAAACAGCATATAAGCGTTTCTATGTGGACATAGGGTCGGTTGTAGGACAATGTGACAAGATATGGACAATATCATTGAACGATGAAGCGCCACAGACGCCGCTTGTAATGCTTCATGGAATGGGGGCAGGCGTGGCATTGTGGTGCCCCAACTTAGACGCTCTGGCTGCCAAGAGACCAGTTTACGCTATCGACTTATTGGGTGATTAATTTTAATTTAAAACATTTTTAACGCGTTTTTATACTGAGAGTGAAGTTTCAACTTTATAAATATTTTCAGGCTTTGGCCGCAGTTCGCGACCGAAGTTTGCAACAGACGCTGAAAAAGTTGAAGCTCAATGGGTCGAGTCGGTGGAAGAATGGAGACGGGAAGTCAAGATCAATCACTTTATCCTACTAGGTCATAGTTTGGGAGGTTACATTGCTACCGCCTACGCCCTCAAATATCCTGATCGGTTCGTGATTTACAAAACATATATTTTGCATAAGTTCTAAGTCGTCCTAGCGGCTGCGCAAGTTGTCTTATTGGCTTGGTTAATATTTTTCAGAGTACGTCACCTTATCTTAGCCGATCCGTGGGGATTCCCCGAGAAACCTTCTAATGTGTATGAGAAGTACCAAGTGCCGTTTTGGGTCCGAACAGTGGCAAAAGTCTTGCAACCTCTCAACCCTCTTTGGGCGGTCAGAGCCGCGGGGCCGGCTGGCAAATGGCTGGTCTCTAAGACCCGGCCGGACATTTCAAGGAAATTTATGAATTATGTAGCTGATGCAGAAACAGTTATACCCGAATACTTGTATCAGTGCAATTCGCAGACCCCAAGGTATTTTAGCTACAATGTTGTCTTTGATACACAGGCTCGCCATCTTGAGTCGTTCTTAATTATTCGATTTATCCAGGCTTTAAATACATTCTTGTAACCCTGTCAGTTATGTTTTATGGCTACACTTTGTGCCTTCTGTACTTAGATATTTACTTTACACTTATTTAGAGAATCCAGCACATTTTATAATTCTGTGTCTTTATAATTTTAGTGGTGAGAGCGCCTTCCACACACTGATGCACGGTTTCGGATGGGCAAAGAATCCGATGGTGCGTCGCGTCGACAAACTGCATTCCGCCCTGCCCGTTACGGTGCTATATGGGTCTCGCTCCTGGGTGGACAATACTACGGGGCAACAGCTGGCACAGCATCGCCCAGATTCCGATACTACCGTCCAGGTAAATTGTTTTCACGCTTGGCCAGAAGTTATCTGTGTTTCCTGTCTTACAACTTTCTTCTTTTCCAGGTGATCAACGGTGCGGGTCATCACATATACCTCGATAAACCAGATCTATTCAATAAATACGTTAACGAAGCGTGCGCACGCGCAGATGCGGACACGACGTTTGCGACTCGAATCGAAAAAATGGAGTCATGTAGCGAGAAACGAAGTTCGGGTGACACGCAACCAGATATAGAACCCAAATGTGATAACACGAACCAAGCGTCTTCATCCTGATAGATTATGAAATTAGGGAATTTACCGCAATGCCTCATAGGTTAGAGCGAACGAAAATCAGTATTTATGCGCGCACATATTAATGGGCCAATGTCCACTAATGCAAACTTTATTTTCTACTGACGTTAATAGTAATTGTGAAAACTGACAAGTATTTTGTAAAATGGCTATTCGGGAACGTTTAGTCTAAAGCTGTGATAATTCTGATGTTCAAATGTATAGACTAAAAATCTCTCAGAGATAAAAGAGCATTTTTAATCTGTTGTGTGTACCATAAAATATTTTCTACTATTTTTCATCCATCGGAATTAGCACCCTTCTCTCCAATTGTATTGTTATATTATTTTGAAAAGCCTTATATTTAATACCTAAAAAGTGTACATGATGGGAATATATAAAAATTGTAAAATAAATAATGGCATGTGAGCTTAAAAAATACTTTAAAAGTAGTATTTAGAGCGTTGTAAAAGATTAAATTGAAATAGGCCTTATATACAATTACCATACAGACATTTCTGCCCAATTCTCCACTTTCGGCCACTAACTGAAGGTAGTTTCAAATAGCGATAGTTAACGTTTTTATAATTTATATAATGTTACTTAATCATGTTTGGTTATGTTATAGTTAATTTTGGTTAAATAGTAAAATTTATTTATTGCTTTTCCACACTGTTACAAATCTAAAAATAAAAGTGTTTTATTAAATTAATATTTTATTGACACTTAAGAATAAAAAATTCGGAATGACATTAATTCACATTGAAGTATTGAATTGTTCATTGAGTAAATTTTCCTACTAAAGGGAAAATGTTCAGAAAGTTAAAACTGGATATAAAATCAAATAATTCTAATGTGCGAGGAACTGACGACAGTAACTTTCCCTTCGTCCTGTAAATCTCGTAGAGCCTCGTCCAACTGCTCTCGCGATACCGTCTGTGGATTTTATATATTTACTTGCCCCAACGTATGCATTATACAAAAGAGTACCTTAATTAAAACAATATAAATAATATAAAACTTGGCTTTATTGACCTTATCATTTTCCACATTTTGTCAAAAAAAGTTTTCTTTTGTTTTATTGATATTAGTTTTTTATTTACAATTTTAAAACAAGGTAATTTTTTTTTGCAACTGAAGATAAAAATTATCGCAAATATGCCAATGGGAATACATCAACGCCTAGCGTTAAATTCAAACAGTTCAGTACTTTTTGATAATAAAACGACTTACGATTTGGGAGCCTGCGTTGATCTTCTGCAGTAACTTGTTGTGCGTGAGGGTAGACGGCCGCTGCATTGGCTCCAGGGCCTCCTTGAGGGCCGCCAACAGATCGGCGCGCCGCCTTCTCGCAGCCACGCCCAGACCGGTCGTGAGGATCCCCACGTCGATACGGCCCGACGCCGGGTCAGTGGCCGACTGCTTCAGGGCTTCACGATGGAGTCTGCAATTTATTTTAATATTTCTTTGTGTCAATTGTATTCTTATATAGGTGAAGTATTACGGGAATAATGCCAGTGAATGTCTCTCTTTTATGAAAATCATAATCTTTTGAGGTAGGAAACTCATCTAATATCAAGTGATATCGTGTGCCTTACAGACAGTGCTACAAGGCTCGCAAGTACGTTGTCGGTCTTTAAGAATAAAACAAAATTGAGTTATTTGAAAAATTAAGTAATATTTACCGAGCAGCTTCGTCGACGTCCTTAATCTCAACCACAGAAGACAAGCGAACCTTCGCATGAGCCTCTGCTAGCCGAATGAGAGATTCCAGCTGACGAGGGTAGGCCGATATCTGACCGCGGCCGCTGCCTACCCGCCTGAAACGTTATTAATATTATATTCAAATATGATAAACTAATATAAAATACACACTAACAACCTACATTCATTGTCTTTTCAATATTATTACAAACAAAAATATCTTTATTCATATAGGTAAACAAGTACACATAATATGAACATCAAAAAAAAATCACTTAATTGTGAATTTACATTTATTGCCAGTATTATTTAGTCTGTAAATATTTTAATTAGGGTTTTGATTTAAAAATTATTTTGGCTTCTGTTTAGTAAACTGTAAGGCTTTCTAAATAAATAAATAATTTGATTTACTAGGTGTACCCGACAATATAATGTTCTCCGTCTTCTTTGCCGATGAGTAGGGTTACAGGTTCAAATTTAATGATGTGGAATAAGTGATACCTATCTTATGTTGCATAATAAACATTTTTATTTTATTGTTTTGTCACGTTAATTAGAACATCATTGGGTTGTAAGGAATATGGGTAACGGCCTGCGCCCATCATCACGTTTCGCTGCCTCACCTCATGTCAACGTAGGCGTCAATAAGTCTCTGCTGCGAAGCTTCGCTGAGCGTGGGGTGGACGTTTTCTTTGGCGAAGGCCAAATAATCCCGCATCAAGTTGATACCCTGGAGCGGAACATTTCGTTTAGTGATCGAAGTCATCGCAAAAATAACTAACAGATAATATGAGCTCCAAAAACAAAACTAGTCAACCAATATGACGAAACTCGGAGGCAGTTCGCTCGATTGAAAGTTAGTATATATGTCGCAGTCAACTAGCCTAATTAGCCGTTCAATTAGCAGCCTAGCCTTTTAACTAAATGGCGCTGTTTAACGAATGGCATGAAAGCTATTCAGCCGTTTTGCCGTTTTTTACATTTAATAAATTGGCTGATTAGTGCTTAGGCCATTCCTATGATAGAGTCATTATTTGGCAGAAATAAAAAATAGAAACATATGACAAAAAATATCTTTGTTAAAATGAAAATGCTTAAGCCAAATTTACATTATTATTGTCACTACACTCTTCCACTATAGCTACTTGTTGTTTTTCATAAAACTTTAGAAAACACCGTCAAAGTTGTGCACTGCCGACGCCATGTTGAGAGTTGAGAGTTTCGTTTCAAGTTTGAGAATGGTAGAAAGCGAAATTAATTTTAAATTAACAGTCAACGGGTTAGGTTAGGCTGAACATCTTTCAGGTTGCTAGTTAAACGGCTAGGCATTTAATTGAACGGCTAATTACTAACTAATCTAGTTGGCTGCGACATACACACGACAACGTAACATGACATAATATACAAAATAACAAATATGGTTACAAATGAAATTAACTTCTTTAATACCACTAGTTTCTGCGGAGTAATGTATGTAAGTATGGAATTAAAATCCTAATCCAAAAGAGATCAAAAAATGCTCACGATTAAATCCTCATCATCTTCGTGCACTTGAGAAGGATCTCGATAATAGAGGGAGACCAAATGCGAGGCCAGTCTGCGGTCGAAGACTTCGTCTTGCGGGTCCAATATCAAGAATATCAGGTCGAATCTGCAATACATTTTTTTTATGTTTCTTTAGTACGCTTCTTGAAGTATTTTGTGGATGTAATAGGATTATATATAATATAGCGATATTGCCAAAAGGCTCGCAAGTGCGTTGCCGGCCTTTTAAGACTAGGTACACTCTACTTTTATTACTTCAGTGGGCAGCTGGTTCTATATAATGATGGTGCGCGGTGGTGTTGTGGAACAACGGACGTCGAGGTGATACAAATGGTGTTTTCATTCTGCCTCGACGTCCGATGAAGACCGTTTAGTCCGAACAACTATGAACCATCTCCTTGGTGAATGGCTTTTAAGTAAAGGAAAAGACTAGAGCTGCACCTGGACATGAGCGTGTGAGGCAGCTGGACGTTCTCGACGATCGTCTTGTTCTTGTTCCACTGGGACTCGGCCGGGTTGGCCGCCGCCAGGATCGACGTCCGGGCGTTGAGTTGGCAAATGATGCCGGCCTTCGCTATCGACAAGGTCTGCTGTTCCATCACCTGAAGCATTTTGTCACACGATTATCTTCTGCTGTTTAATTTTGATTCATACCTGTTCAGTCATTTTTGAGTTATGGGAATGATGCATTGCTACAACCTTTTGAGGTTTGGGCCTCAAATTTATGTATCCATTTCATTATCATTTATCTATATCTAATTGGTAAGTAGTTGATCTGACACTCGCCATAATTTTTTTGGGTCTAAGGACAGTCTCGTTCGAGCGAATTTTATTATTAATTGGTGCACAACCAAGAACCGAACCTACGACCTCAGGGACGAAACTCGCACGTGTGCCGTTTAAGCAAATAATGTATTAATATTAACTTTTAACTAATGAAAATGTCCGAGAAAAATCATGGAAATTACGTTGTTAAATAAAATCTAAAATTAATGAAAGATTTACTCCATTTTTAAAACTTATAATTAAAAAAAATCATAAAACAGCGTGTCTGATAAAAATAAAATAATAATGACGATAACCTACCTCGTGAAGAACACTGCGAGTGGAATCGTTCATTTTGTCAAACTCGTCGATGCAACATATTCCGTTATCAGATAGCACTAAGGCCCCTCTGAAATTTTATTATTCTTTATTAGTTTTTTTATATATTTAACACTATTGATAATCGACTTGTTTTTCGTATTTAGATTTACAATTTTTAAATTCAAAATATATCCATGACGGCTTACATAAAAAAAAGGATCATCTGATGTTAAGTAATACCGCCCATAGACACTCACAATTGCCAGATGTTTCGCAAGTGCGTTGCTGATCTTTCTTTTACTGGAATTGTTGTGGAAACACAGTAGGCAAACTGTCTGAAAAACTCTCCGTTGTGGAACGAAAAACATCGACATGAAACAGGTAGAATTTCAAGATATGCGTCGATATGCGTCGGAACAACGTGTAATGAAGTGAGAAAAAGTGAAAAGCTGGCAAAGTTCAGACGAATGTTCTACTCACGTCTGCAGAATGAGCTGTCGCGTATCAGGGTCCTTGGTGACGTAAGCCGTGAGTCCCACCGCAGAGGAGCCTCTGCCGGAGGTGTACTGCGCCCGAGGGACCAAGGAGTGCACCCAGCGCAGCAGCTGAGACTTGCTCGTACCCGGATCTCCGCACAGCAGAATGTTTATTTCCGATCTGAAATTTCCAATGATGAAAGGAATCTTATTGTCGTCGACCATAACAAGTTGGGTAACGCTTATATATTAAGCAATAAGCCTTCAGTACTGGGCTTACCGTTTCGATATATTCCTAACATGAAGAAAGGCAAATGTCAGTCATAAGGAAATTGAGGAATTTTGTAGTTGGTCCAAAAGTTCTGTCCCTGGCACATTATTTTTAAATTTCGAACATGATTTTTAAAAAAATATTGGGTTCTATTTTTGAATGTTTGACTATTGTTAAACAAAAACAATCACGTTCCGTAATTTTTCACTATGGAGTGGACATTGAAAGAAGACAGTGTAATAAATTATAACTATTATCATAGATTTAAAAAGAATGATATGATTATGGGGCATGCGTTACACAACAGGCTAGGGCCTGTATTACAAATACAGGAGATCATTACGAATTGTACACTATTTCTATTCCTTAATTAAAGTACTATAAATTCATATATATCATGAAACACTGATCAGTACTTTTGTTTTTATCTTTATTTCCATTTTTGACACAACTTTGGGACCGACTATGTAGGAAAGTAACTAATGCCTTGAGTTATTAAAAATACTCACAAACGCACTGAGGAATTGAGGACGTAAATAATAATTATAATTAAAATATTATAGATCAAAATTTATGTATAAAAATATTTATTTCGAGGAGAACAAATAAAAAAAAAAGAAGAGCTATTCGCTTACCTAAAATGTGTCCGACCAGCGGCATTAAAGTTCTTCTTGGTGCCTCCGAGGAGCTGCAGCAACACTCCCTTCTTAATGTCCAAGTTCTCGTAAATGGAGGGCGCTATGGCCCTCGCGAGCCTCTCGTAGCAATCCGGCTGCGAGGCCAACGTCTTGAACATTTCCACGCGCTCCGGAGGAAACTGGTGCTCTTTGCTGAAACAGGATTTTTATTATTCACTCAAATGACTTTAGATTCAATTAAACATTGTCGTCCCAAATGTATTCTCGCAATCATCGTTTTCGGTCATCACCTACTTGCTAATTAATGATAACACAGAGATGTACCCACCACGCCCATTTACGCACTACCAGTTAACGCCCAATGGAGCCAGAATGTCTACACAGTAAACCATATAACACGGTACATTGGTTTTGCGTTATAGAAAACGCGTTGTAGGAGTATTCTCGCACAATACAACACCATATAACGCATTATGTAAAAATGTATCTTTTAACTTTTATGTTTTCTGGATACAGGACATTTGAATCGAGTATTATATACAGTTACAGAACTCAAAGAACTGATCATGGTTGGCAACATAGAAGGCAAAAGATGGCAGTTCTCCAAATGAACCGATCAAGTAAAGACTCACCGTCCTCAAAACTGTACACCGTAATAAAAGAGGTGATGGAGAGAAACAAGTGGAAACAGATTTTCCACTCCAGGTACTTCGTTCCATAATAAGTGCGTCAATATGTGCTCAGTACAGGAATATAGCAAAAGCAATAATACGAAACTAAATTCGCGTAATATGAAAACGCGTTATAATAGTATATGTTATAGTGATTAAACAATATGAAACACTTCTCACCCCTCTTCCATATCGTGCAGTCTATCGGAGTGAGTCTTTTTATAATGCAATGAGTCTATGTGGGTCCTATGCAACGCCCGGAGTGTCGCCCTCCGAGGGTTGACGGATGCGGGCGCGGCCCGGAACACTCCGGTCACTGCGACCCTTTCTCCCGCCCCCACCCCCTCCACTAAGGCCCCGTGGGCCATTACGCTGACGGTGGCTGGGGTCCGACCGGCTGGCATATCGTCTGGAACACAGAAATTGGAGCGTTGATCACCTCCAGATAATGTCCACAAATTTCTCAAAAAGAGATAACAAGATGTTTTTGATTTTCCAACACACCAATAGTTCAACTTTCATGAAAATCGGTTTAGTGGTTTTTGAGATGAGAGTTTAGAATAGACGCATACGCACCGGGAGCCTCTTGCAGTTTGACCAGCTGTTTGTCGGTGAAGTGCGAACGGTTGTGTATGAGCTGGAAGCTGTGTGCCGTGCTGCAGTGCGAGCAGTGAGCCGGCTCCGGCACGCAACCCCGCTCCAGCTCCGCCGTCGCCCCCGCCCCGCACACCCCGCACCGGAAGTAGGCTTCGCGCATTTCCGGCACGATGGTCGACGTGCGGATCACCATGCCCGATATGGTCACCAGTTGGTCGATGTCTGGAGACAATAGACGAGTGAGCATTCTCCAAATCAACTTCACAATGACTTTTCATACGCGTCTGAATGGAATTGAAAATTAATCGAAGTGACAGACTTATCCTAGTGGAAATGAAGAAGATCCAAAGCATAATAATGCATTTGTAAATATAAAAATGTTGAATAAGGTTTTATTATATATTAATAGTAAGTCTAGTTTGAGTTTTAAGATGGGACTGATGAATAAGCTTACAGAACATAACCAATTTAGGCTTAATTAATTAAATTTAATCACAGTTAGTTAATTGTATTAAATACTTTGTTTGTTTGTTCCCTTTTATAAATCTTTTTGTTATATAATGTATCATGTATTCCATCAGTGGCTATATTCTCAGTGTATTTGTTTGCTATTATGTATCATTTATGTTAGCTGTACGAGTACAAAATAAATAAATAAATATAGATAAGTTCACCTTCAGGGTTCAAATCCCTCATATGCCTTTGTGGTGCGTTGTATGGCCTAACCTGTATCTGATGTTCCAGCACTGCAGCTGGATACTTTTGAAAGAACAACTCATTAACTGCTGCGTCAAATGCTGGAATCACCTGTAATTGTAACATTTTAAAAGATATGTATTCTCAAATGGGCACACTTTTTACATGTGTGGTAATGTTATTTTACATCTCTTACTGTCAAATTGTGTTTAAGAAGGGACAGAGAATACTTTAGCTAGACCAGTGCTTTAAGTCTAGCCTTTCCTTTTAACGGGGAAGACTAAAATCAATTAAAGTTAATATAGATGATTACACTTACCTCTTGAGGATAACAAACAAATTGTCTATGGAGTTTTGCATCAAAAACTTTAACATGTTCACAATCAATATCCAAAAATGGCTCTTCAAGTGTGTGAATCTGAAATATAAACCAACGAATTAAGCACAGAACTTAATATCCCAATGTAAGTTACTAAAACAGGTAAATCATATTAAATTCAGCTGTGCCTTATTTTTGTTTTTTTTTTTGTTAATTTTAATCCATCCGCAATTAGCTTCTTGGCATTTATCATATTTAATTTGAAGTTATGGCAATTAGGGAAAGCAAATTCAATATTTTTTTATTCCCTCCATAATTCGTAGACTGTTAGACTGCAGCAGCTGTGCCTTAAATTACTTAAATTAATTCAAAGTACATATTAAACTTATAATGTTTACCTCCTCCAATTTCATTTCATATAATGGCTCATTGGTGACTGCAGTGGGTTCAACAAATCTCTGGAGAAATTTTATGAACTTCTCTCTACATTCTGCTATTGCAACGTCTGTACCCCACACTACAAGCTGAGGCTCACTTGAAGCTGATTCTTGACCTCCTTCAGCCTATAGATAATTTATTTTATTTTTTATAAAACCACTTTTCTGCAAAAATACTTTACATAAAAATTTATTATTTATATCTTTTTAAATTTGTATGTGGTGCATAATTACAATTATAAAAAAGTTTGAAACCTAATCTAATATATAAAGGTAAACTTAGAAATCATTTTGAGTAATCAGAAGGTTTTATTGAATTGCTGTTACTCTGTTAAATGTTGTTTTAGAAATCAAATAGTTACTTGTTTCCTACAATGATCTTAGTTTACTCATACTTAAAGTGTGCATACATGTCTTGATGGAGTAGGTGCAGGAACATTCGGACCCACTTGATGACCTCGCAAGTCAGCCCTTTGTCTTGCTGGAGTCATAGCTCCCCTCATGAGGGATCGAGGTGTGCTCAATGAGCTTGGTGTTCCATAGTTCAATGGCGAACTCATATCAATATCCATACCTATAAAGTAGTTACAATGATTACTAATATAATATGAAGTTTTCCTTAGACTTTTCATATCTCTTTTATTAAATTAAAACAAATTGTGAAAATTTAATATAATTGAGTAAGTAATGTTTGCGTTGCCCTTTCAAACTAAGATGTCTGTTTGATATATGATTGTTAACCAGAAAATTACCAATAGGGCTAGATTCAAGAGCTCTGGCTGGGGAAGTGCCTGGAACCTGATGACTCGGAGTGCGCGGCGGCCTCCGCGGAGTCCCTGGAGTTCCATCTGTATAAAAAACAAACATGTCATAACCTGTTGTTACCAAATTATTTACTTCTTAGAAGGTCCAGAAGACAATCTCATTCCTATTTAAATGCGAATAATTAAACGTTATAAATTGTTAAACTTCACCTTTTGATGGAGTACCAGAAGACCGTTGAGGTGTCTCGGGTACAATTACTTGTTGAGAAGCTCGTGTTCTGCGAGATGGTGTTACGGCTTCTGATGAAGCTCGCGAAGATGGTCTTTTAGAAGGAGTAGACATTTTGATAAAACGAAAAACTTTAGATCACATTTACACAGAAAGAAGTAGTTTACTGTTTAGAAAAATTTTATTGTTTACAATAATTCGTGATCGGTGGTTGGCATTTGGCGCCAAATGGAGAAACAGTAAAATATTTTACTTTTGACGTTGGCATATACAGATTTGACAACAGTCAACAATGTAAAATGTTACCCGTTTATAAACAATATATTGCTTCCATAAAAGTATAAGTTTTTCCCTTTTTTTATAAATATGTTTCATGATTCTAATATGCTTCAAAAAAGAATTGCTGCACAGATCAAAATTATATCTATAATATGTACAACCGACGAAAAACCTTAAATTCATAAGAGAAAATGTTGCACACTGATAATTTTAAAGCATAGCGAACATACTATGTAATAAAAAATATTTTGTAATATTAGGTAGATAAGATTAAACTTGAAAGAAATTTTAATTAACTGTTTGATTCAATTCACTGATCAATATAATTTTAAGCAGACATAATAATTTATATAAATTTAGATTCTAACATTTTAATCGATAACAAGGCTTTGTCGAATACGTAAGAAACAAAAGATATATTTAAATTAATTATGATTGATGATAAAATAAACTATACAAAATTATAAAATGTATAATTTTACATTTAGTAATAATATTAATAAATTTTACATCAAACTCCATAAAATGAAGCATTATTTTTTTTGCGGCGACTCCGTTTGTTTATGATATATCCTATCACAACTCACAGGTAAAGTGAACATATATTTCTTAATAATTTGAAAAAAATCAACATTTCCATAATTACTGTAAACATATTTGTGCAGTATACATTTTTTTTACAAAATAAAATTAACTTTTCTGTATCTAAAATTCATTGATGAAAACCATAGACATCGCGTTTATTTTTAAATCAATTGATCGTTCATTCACCGCTGTTGTTTTCGTGGTGTTTTATTGATAATAATAAATAAATACACGATTATTGCGAAATAATATTGTATCGCGATGACTATCAGTATCGGTAATTAGTGCAATAAAATCTGCGTAGTTAATCTTAGACTTTCTATGAAAATTAATGGTTCTACTTTGTGCAATCTACCTACAAGCTATATAGTCAGGCATATTTTTGTAAATTATTGCTGTGACTTCGTATTTCATATCTTATTTTCCAATAAGACGTTTTTAAAGGTTAAAGTGTTTAACGAAATATGAACAGAGAAATCGTCATAATATAAATTTAAGAAGCAATCTGAGAAAGTTAAAGGTAAGTGTATGGTGTATAATTAGTTATTATAATTTGTGATTCACTCCTACATCCATTATGTTCAGATAGCGACCGCATGAACAAACAGGAAGACTTTGAAAATCCTTTGGATTAATTTGTTTTTCCAATGGCACATATTTATATATCTATAATTTTCCTAGGTATTATATCTTTATATAATGGTGTTTTCGAAAGTTATTATCGCGATAACATACTCCAATACAACTTCATAAGATTGTTTTATTTCTAATGTAACATTTATTCTACAATAAACTATAGAGACTGCTAGAAAGTAATTTTCCATGACATGTGTATGATACTGCAATGAGTTGCATTGTCATTGACCCCAAAATACCTACCTATTAATAACAAAATGCAAATTTCACTTTGTGTTTCTGCACAGCCAGAATTCTGTCATTAGACTTGTAGTATATTATAGAAAATAAAAGAAACACTTAAAATAGTAACAACAGTATATTTGTGGTTTGCTTTTATTGCATTTTCATGTTAATTAATTAGCCTTAAGGATTAGATACTTAACATTAAATTTGGACAGATACAAAGTTATTTTATTTTTGTATTTAAAAATATCTTTATTATTTATAAATATTGTTGTTGTGTATATGTATGAGACAATGTTAGTCTAGCAGTTAAGTGTCATTCTCTAATCAGAGGTTATGTATTATCCATAGATTATTCCTTTATGCGCACAAATAACACTTACACATGCATTAAAGAGAAGTAAGGTGCACACACTTATCATAGACTCAAAAAATTCCAAATGAAAATTATCACCGTAAAAGCAAAACTTAGCTAAATTCCATAGACCAATATTTTATTATTATATCAGATTGTGGCATAAAATTGAAAATCGGTAGGTAGTAACTTTGACAATACTGTGGGATGTAGTACCTGTATATTAGATAAGTTTTCTTGTGATATATTTAGTACAACTGTCTGCCTTTATGTAGGCATACATTGGTTTATATTGGCTGAGGGTCTTTCTATATCACAATATGTTACATACAATATTAAAAAGCTTAGGGCTTTGGCATTATTTATGATTACTGCTCTTAAGATCATTATAATATAATCCTAATTTAGCCAAAAGATATATAAATACAAAAGAGACAATACAACATTTGGAACACTACCAAGTAAGATCATATTTTTTTAATCTATAATCTCAATTCCTGGTATTCATGTAAAGGATTACACACCGTAAACTATAAAAGTATATTTCTATTTAAGACAAGTATTTCACTAATAAAATTATTTTACCCATTTTTATGACTTATGTTATATTTTTTAGTGCATATTCTAGGAAAATGCAATGTTCAAATATAAAAAAAACCTAATTACATACAAGTCGCTTTGATAGAAATGGTTGGCTACGAGAACGGCAAAAATATCGACGTATTGTTCTACGTAGGGGCTGAGGACAAAGACCTTTAATACTGTAATGCCGGTCGGACATGGTTTTTTTAAACAATCAATATTTAAAACTTTAATATTTAATGTATTGATTGAATTTTATGATGTTAAGAATATTCCATCTCATTCTATAAACGATATAATATCGAATATTCTACGACGAGACATTGGTCTCGTCTGAAATATCGATATATTACACTTTATAATAATATCAAAGGTAGCTTAAGTGGACATTATAAATATAGTCAAATAGTCGCTGACATTTTTCACGAATTGAGTATCTGAATAATTGTTTTTTTGTTTTGCGTATCTAAAGGTTAAAGCCAATGACGTATTGTTAAAAATAGCTTTACAGCTTTGACTTCTTTTAACCTTAGTAACTTTTGAATGTTGTAGAGAAACCTGTAGCTTTCTTAGCTTCTTTACAACATTAATTATCTTCGGAGATCTGGTTACAATTTTTTCTCTGGCCGGTTCCACCGGTATTGTACGATCGGGTTACAACTTACTATGTGTATTATTATGCGAAACTATTTTCTGTTTAGACCACCGTGAAAAAAATAATTGAAGCTACCACATTCGATGCCACTATTCAGCATTGCAGGAGAGATCCCAAAAAGCATGTCATGCTCATATAAAATATTCACCTTCAGATGATTGGTTTTATTGTAAGCGATTGAATTCTGTAGGCATAACTGATTTTGTTTGGATTTCACCCGCGTCCAGCCACTAATTAAATGTTTAATATTTTTTTTTGGACAGTAGTGGTTAGTGGTAAAGAAATAGAGAATAATATTATGGGTTTATTTAAATTAATTATTACTCACGGTTTCGATATAATAATTACGCTGTGATTACCTACTTTAGTACATTACTTTCGTGGTATCACTGACTTCTTATCTTGCAAGGATCCATCAACTATAATTAAAAAACAAAAAGCCCTTATCAACTTGTTCTAAACATCCGCTGACTGTACAGGATTTCAAAACAATGACCTACCGAAAACAAAGGAAAGTTATCAATTTTTGAAGAAAACGTCATTTCCGGTTTAGGGTTTTTCATTTTTTTTATCATTTACAAATTAAAATATTCATACATTTTTATTATTTAGTGTAGAACTGAACTCATTTCAATTCTTAACCATAACGTACCGATGCCACAAAAACCTAATGAAATATGTATTATTCATATTCCAAATTTAAAATAAGCAATTTAAATGACAACAAAAGAGCTTTCATTGAGCCTGTTCCCGGGAGATCATTTGTCGCATTCAGGATATTGTCGAGGACTGCGTTGACCGCTCAACTGGTGTCTGGAACAATGCCATTCATGTTAACAGATGTACTTGCCTTTGTTGTAGCAGGTAGTTCCGCATTTGTTCTTACTCTTGCCGTCACAATCGTGTTTAATTATAGTTTTCCAATCGTTGCACAGTATTCACTTCCTCATAAGATGTGATGTTTTCTATTGAGCAGACTAAAGCGATGACACAGAATTTAAGGAAGTTTGAAGAAAATGACAGAGTTGTGTGAATTAAAATATGTAATTATTTTATACGGCACTTATCATCAACATCTTTAACAGCAATCCTAGGAAATGTAGCTCCCATTGTATGAAATGTACTATTGTCTCATTCAATACCGAAAGCGCAGTTTCGCCGAAAGCCGAGCTACAAAACATACTACCTGCTCAAATAAATGGCTTTCTGTAATTGAACGTATTTTTTTTGTGTGCAATACCTTTTTTTATTGGCGGCTCTTTTGGCCTAATCCGAACAGGTAGATATGATGCAGGTAAAGAGACTGTACATTCGAATAAAATTACCACTTTTATTATGGTCGTTTTTTATAGGACAGGGGGCAACTTAAATAATACCATGGACACTCTCAATGCCAGAGGGCTCACGAGTGCGTTGACGGCCTTTCAAAAAATGGGGTACGCTCTCTTCTCGGAAGACCCTAAGTAGAATTGGTTCGGAAATACATAGTTCAGTGGGCACCTGGTTCCACATAGTGGTGGTGCGCGGAAAAATTGATTGAAAATGGCTATAAGTGGTGATTGATCGATTTAAAACCTATTTTAATAAGGTTATGTACAATGTCACATGAGAAACGAGCAAGCTAGCTAGGGGACTAGAACGTAACTTCCTTGTAAAGGCTTTTCGAAGGAACCTTAGAAAGCGCAGGCTCTTGCTTCAGCTAGAATTATTTAAATACCTTTAAATGAAACATTGACGTCGAGATTCCGACATTATTTCGTTCACCTACTGTAGCGGTCATGGCCATGGACGTATTAAAATAAGCGTCTCGAATTGTAAAAATAAGTAGGATGAAACTGGCGCGAGTTTAAAGTACAAAAAATAATTATTGTTAGAATATTTATACCGGTAGTAGATTAGTAAGTGAAAATTTAGAACAACGTCGCAGCTAACCAAATAAGCGTTGTCATGAGTGTGTTGGTGTGTTGGTACAGGGTTGTTTCTAATCGGAGCAGATCGATAACGGGATTTCAAGACATCGCGGTAATATTGGTGATGGTCCCTGGGTTCGCCCTTCGGGATAAGGGCAGCTCGGTTAGGGAGGCCATCGATTTTTGGCCCCCTCGCGCATGTAGCGTACGGGGGCGTACTAAGATGGCGTGCCCGGACCTACCTCACGCGTATTCTATAACCAAGGTCACGAACAACGCGTCTCTACCAAAATATTCAATCGCGACACTTATACTACTTTCTCTTTCGATTCTATTGAGTTATGTATGTAGTTGTCTCTTTTCAACTCATTGGGTCAATAGTCATCACTGCAGGGCCGTCGCATGTAATAGAGTTACAACGTTTACAACAATTACGTTTAATACAATTTTATATTTTTGCTTGTTATTTTAATTTTTATATAATCAACGAATACTTCAAGTATTAATTGCATTACAATGCGTATTAAAATGCTTGCATAACACACAATATACATAAAATGAAATCGATAAGTAAATACAATTTGTAAATTGCTACCACCTTCAAGTTTATTAGAAACAATAAATTTTTCGCTAGTTTCTTATCGTAATTGAATTAAAGTAAAATCAATACAGAGTAGCTGAACTGGGAGCCAACCCTAATCATAGCGAACCTTCTTTATCTAAATTATGGAAAATTTTGGAATGTGTATACAATATCCCCTTCTAACGCCTAGTGTTCTATATTGCTATCTCTCTCATCTATTGCTACCTAGAAGCAAGAAGGGTAGGGAGTATTAAGTTTTTGGGATAGGATTTTTTTCGCAAACTGCACCAACTCAAACAACCCCAGTGCATGTTGACGCCGCCCTGGCGTTGGGTTTCTGTTCAGTATTTTTTTATTCAATTTAATTATTTTTATAAGTGATTATTCTGTAGTTTAAATGTTGTGTATTGTTATTATAATTTAAAAAGTTTCTTTTAATGTACAACGTGCACTATCTACAATTCAAGGTACTTATATATTGTGTTTCATTGTACAAGCTTAATATTTTTATTTATTATAAACACTATGCATAAATAAAAAGTGCTATTACTAGAACTATACAAATTAAAAAAAATACCTACCTACCCTTATTTATTTATTATATACTGAATCATATGTATATTAGGGTTGCCTGGAAGAGAATAATTTTTATGTATTATGTCATTTGTTTTTATAAAGTGTGAATAAATAAATAAGTTACAATCTATTGTAATATACATATGACAATTACGGTGAACATAAAATTTACAAAATCATTAAATTAACAAAATAGACAACAAAAAAAACGTTTCTACAAATTTTAGATTTTACTAACTACATATAGGTTATTAGAAATACTGCGTAATTCGGATTTGATCAGCTCACTACCGAATATATCTCTGAAAAAGAAGCATTCAATCTGTTGTATTTGCGAAGAATTCGCATGAGAGGTATCTGTCTCCTAGGTTAACTTTAGACGGAATTATTTTAAATACAGAATATCGAAATTTCGGAGGATTATGTTGATTTTTATCCTTGGGACCATGGGGAAATGGAACATTTCGTCGGCTTGCAACTATTCCAAATATTCTACAATCAAATTACCATGTAAATATATTAATTATAATAACACTGCGGTTTAATTTATTTGACGCTTAGATATACGTTTGTGAATCGAAAAGATTTACTTTTCTGATCTCGTCATGTTTCGCTTTCGGGATTAATCTCGAAATTTGCACGAGATCTCGCGGGATCGGTATCTATCGAGATCGGGATTGCACTCCCTACTTAGGAATGAGTTTTTATGTTTTTACATATTAATTTAATTAACTGTTTTTTTTTAAAATTAATAGCGTTGAATTTAAATTACGGATGTTACCAATAAAATAAATACATACATTGAAATAACCGTGCAACTTTAATGTATATAATTAATTAATTACATTCTATAATTAATTATTGTGTATTCAGTGCTAACATATTGTTTTCTTATTTCAGATCTAATGACTTGACTTACGCCGAGTCAAAATGACGTCGTTTGCTAATATGACGCAGTCGCTGGCGGCCAGTTTACCGGCCACTTCAACCTCGTCCTCGGGCCCTAACCACGGCGCCACCGATCAAGAAGATCCACTCGGCATGTCTAACATCATATGTAGTCTTCTTGAGAATATGAACAAACCTTCTACCATGCAGGGTGGACCATCCAACTCCAGTTCATCGACTTTACCTTACGATATCTGGGCTCTACCATCTTGCAGCTCTTTACCAAACCCCATAGGGAGCTCGAGCCGTGACTATGGATCGACATCTAATAATAACAACAATGCGAGTCATTCCAAGGAAGACAACTCGAGCGGCTCGCCTGGCACATCGTCGTCAGTTTCGATCACCTGCTTCCGTTGCGAGGAACGGACCCCCACCATGCGTTGCCTCGAATGCAATGACCTCTTCTGTCACGAATGCTGCCATAAAGTGACATCTGACTGCCAATTACGTGAGCATACTCTGCTTCCAATTCATCAGATTTCACCGATCGGAGCTAGACCCAATTCTGTTACGAATGATAAGGAAGTCATGTATTGCGAGCTGCATTGTGATCCAGTGAGATATTATTGCGAAGCTTGCATTATCTTTATTTGCCAAGAATGCACTTTATGGGTGCACAAAGATCATTGCTACACTCCAATAAAGGGTGCGTTGGATATGTGTCGTATCGGTGTATTTCGGGCCATCGAAGACACAAAGACTGGCACAAAGGCAATAAAAACGGCCATCGATCGTGCCGTCGCCATGTCTAAAGCGTACGAAAAGGAGACAGCCGAAGCTAACATGAAAATCAGAAAGGCAATGCGTTGTTTTGCCCAAGCAATTGAAGATCGTGAAAAATATCTATTGGATAAAGTGGAAAAGATGCGACAGGCCAAAATGAACGACCTAACTGATCACATGAATACACTGCGGGGTATACTGGCAGGGCTAGCTCATACTAACGAAACATTAGTGAGGAGTATGGATTCGGAAGGAATTGACTTGTTTATGGCCAAAGAAAAAGGAAGAGCTCAAGTAGATTATTTCTCGTGCATGTTCAAAAATATGTACGTTAATGAAGAGCGCATTATGTTTATTCCACCTAATTATGATTTAGTAGATCAGATAAAAAGGCAATGCGACCTGCAGTTGGCACCGGTAAACGCCCTACATTCTTTGACATCATCATCGACTCTGCAATCTCGCCAATCCTTGCTGCAGTCACTACAGTCAGCTCAAACCTTTTCGCCTTTGACATATCAAATGTCGATAACCAACAGCCTCCGCTCCTTACCAGACTACACTACTAGTCACACCAGATCCACAAACTATTACGACCACAGTATATCTTCCAGTATTTCAATGGAATCTAACCCTGCGCGTGGTATCGGTCAGGCTATACCTGGATATTGGATGTCAGTCTCCGTGAAGCCGACTAGGAGTCCAGTTCCTGGAGTACCGATGTTTTCTTTTGGTAGAGAGGGTCAAGACGAAGGTCAAGTCTCCAGGCCTTGGGGATTATGTGTCGATAGAGAGGGCAATATAATTGTAGCCGACAGACGAAACAACCGTATTCAGATATTCAATAACCGCGGCGAATTTAGAACTATGTTTGGCTCTAAGGGAACGGGTCCCGGCGAGTTTGACCTTCCCGCCGGCATCACAACTGACACCTATGGCCGCATCATCGTTATCGATAAAGATAATCACAGAGTGCAGATATTTACTTCTTCGGGTAATTTTATTCTAAAATTTGGATCGTTTGGAAAAGAATGTGGACAGTTCCAATACCCGTGGGACGTAGCAGTGAATACTCTGGGTAACATTGTGGTGACAGATACGCGTAACCATCGTATTCAGCTATTTACTAGCGACGGAACATACATCACCAAGTTTGTATTCGAAGGAGCCAATCCTGCGAAACTGCTGAAAGGACCTACAACTCCTAGAGGAGTTTGTTTTACGACTTCCGGCAATATAATAGTGTCGGACTTTGAAAATCATCGTTTACTCATGGTGGATCCGACGCTATCCAAAGTCTTACATTGCGTAGGACGCGAAGGGTCCGGCATAGGTGAGCTGAATCGTCCATCCGGCATCGTAACAGATGACGATGGTCGCATAATTGTGGCCGATTCGAAGAATCACCGCGTGCTCGTTTTTACTTCGGAGCTGCGCATTCTTTGGGCCGTCGATTTGAAGAGCCCCGGCCTTGACGACAAGGACCGGCCCAGCGACGTGGCTCTGACCCCCGAGGGCTACCTCGTAGTGTTGTTCGAGACGCTGCCTGACACCGCGCGCGACATCTCCTCCCACGGCAAGCAATATATTAAGGTATACTGACTGACTAGTTTCGTAAAGTTACACTTTGGGCCGTAGGTCTCTTATATTTTATTACAAGTATTTTTGTTTTGTTTAAGTTGTGATTTATTTCATAATGTGCCAATTTTATTATATTTGAAACCGAATCGAGCATAGCTTGGGCGGAGAATTAGTATTTGTTGATTTACAAACGTTGCACAAATCGAATTCTCCTTAAAATCTTGAAACAACTTTGTTACCATAACTTTTGATTTCGTTTCCGTATCGGACTAGTCTTAAGGGCCAAACGTGGTTTGCAATAAATGCGCTACGATTTTGTCGCAATTTATAGCTTGGATATTATATTTAATCATATCTGATATACACCAAATCAAATACAGGATTGTCTTCAGTTTCAAAAATAGCAATTTTCTGATATATTATGCGACGCATAACGAATTAGACGGAGATTGTCAAGACTTTTATTATGATTAGGATCACGATGTGATTTAAAAGATGTTTTTTATGTGAGATAATTTAAAATTAGCTTGAAAAGTATTTTTTTCCAAAATGTTACTTTTTGCGTTCTTTTACTTGATTAATTTTGGTTATTGGAGATTTTGTCGTAAGGTTGTAGATTTTAGTGAGTTATTTTGCGTTTTGTAGATCATATTAGTTTCTTTTGCAGCTTCTGGTACTTTGCCTATTTTTGCCCATTATTTACATGACTGCGTTTAGGTTTTTCTTCAGAGAGACTCGATCGAAATGGGTGTAGGACAACAGTGCTATGAAATTAAATGCAATAAACTTTGAGACTGACTTTAGAAGACTGTCTTAAAGATGAGGGGGTGGATGCGCGCGTTCCGGAGTAGTTCTGCGAGGGGGAGGGGATAGATCGCGATTGATGCAATTTTACCAATAATTAGGTATTACTTTTCTTATGCATACTTAATACTATGCTACATTTATATTTTCTCATTTATGTTCTCGTTTTAAAAATTAATTCTAATGAATTTCGACTGGATTTATGGGCTGATTTTATTTTTTTATATTTTAAAAATTAAATTTCTCAAATATAATTTAGGTTATAATTATTTTTAGTTGTTATTTAATAAATTGACTTGCTTAGGTGAATCGTAAGCCGCGTTGGAGCAATTTCTAAAGTCGAAGTTAGCTCGCCTAGAGCTGGGCGTGTCTGTGTAGGTTTGTCTTGTCTCGTGTGAGCTGATCGATAGTTAATCCACGTTTATGAGTGCTCCTGCCCAAGACAATCGTATCTTAATATATCCTAGTCAGTCAAAGACGCTATTGCATTAGTAAATTGTTCGGCGCGGGGAAATTCGGTTAGTTAAAATTTTTTAGCGAAATTCATCCTTCAAAATTGTGAATTCTATAAGTATAGTATATTTTTTAAATCTTTCTAAGTATATCGAATGTATTCGATTTAACATGTGTTCAGTCTGTATGTGTTCACTATTTAAATGTAGGTTAGGTTAGAACCCGTCGGTTCTAGAACTATCATTGTCTAGTTAAATTGCGTGCTGTAGGCTAATCGTTGAGGTATCGCTTCCAGAATAGTTTAATAATCTTAATATACTGTTATCGTCATTATCAATATTTAGTCACTGGTTTGCCTCGGCAGCAGTACCACGATGCTAGATGTATGCAATCCTTAAAGTCGTCCTAACTCTTCGCCTAGACCTTGTATTTAATGCCAAAGCTACATCTTCAATGTTAGCTCGCTCCTTCGACCGCACGTACGGTCATGTAACCGCTTCTAGAGTATTCCAGAACAGTGTTTAGTATTAGGCTCAAGAAAAGCAATGTCTCCTGTATGCATAATGTTAGTTAAATTTAATGTGTTAGAATTAAATTTTTCACGTTTTGTACTTAGGTTAAAATTAGATTATAGGAGTATATGCCGACTCGACGTTTAACTTCAAACAAAAATTTCTATGTAATGTGAAAATTATCTAGTTACGTAATAACTAATAGTTAAGTGTGGCTTAAGGTAGTGAAATTATTGTTTGGAAGAAAGATAAGTGGAGGGATATAGTTATCACTTTGCGCGTGTGTTGTTTTTGTTGGGCGTCCATTGCCATTTGGGTAATTATCCATTACAAGGAAGAGGCAGTATTCGGAACAATGAACTAGCATCACGCTTAATCAAATTATCAATAAATGAACAAGGCGAAAACGACGAAATAAAAACATGCAGTTTGCGTCTCTTACGGTCAATTATGAAGGTTTCGTTAATATTTTCTTTCATAACTCAAATATGAATTAATTACTTAATTTTTTTTTCAGTGCCATTGTAAAAGTATTACTTTAATTTTAAAATACTATGTTGCATGAAATGCATTTTTTTATATAATTGAAATTTTCTACGGAATTATAAACTTGACGGTCATATAGTTATTTTTGTATAACGACTGAATCTCGGTATTTTAGACGGCGATTTACAATTTTGCATAACATAAAACGGATTTGCAAAGCGAATTCTAATATTTTGCTACTAACTTCACGGTATTGAAAGTTCATTTTTCAATGTAACAAATCTTATGAATGCGCAATCTTGCTTAATATCAACGCGGATAACAGATTTCAAAGATGCCAGCAATTTACAATATTCGGTTCTACTCCTTGATTCCGGTCGGTTCAGCTAAAAAGATTATCGCCAAGTCTTTGAATTCTGTTAATCTCTAGATAAAGAATCTAATTCTTTGTTGGTCTTCAGAATGACAGCATAATGTTAATTTTCATTATGATTTCTTATTGAATTGTTTAGATTTATTTTGTTAATTTCGTGAACGGGACGGTGCCACGCTAGGATCGCGTCCGGGACTCGAGCAACAACGATTGGTATGAAATACGAGTGGTCCTAATGTGGAACCGTCCCGACGCATTACCACTTTGTAAAAGTGAACCAAATTTGAAACGCATAATATTGATGTAATCATCCGAGTCATAGATTTGATCGCGAGCAATGTGTGTGAGAGCTGCCAGCTACTGGCAGTATAAACATGGTATTGTGATAGATACAATAAAATTGAGAACTGCGCGTGATGATAATTTTGTACGTGGTTTTTCAATGTTTGAACTTTATCAAACGGCAAAGGAAAGTCGATTGGTTTCCTTTTAAAAACAGTGTTGTGGTAATGTAAGACGCAATGCGAGAACTGTACGATACGCAGATGAATGTATGGAGCCATTATATTTGTGCTATTTCTAATGTTATCTAGGCTTGCGTTCGTTGTGTTAGTATTAGAGCGATCTCAGCCGTTCGTCTCTCCTTCACGCGTTTATCATATTAATGGAACATTTATCGTAGTGATCGTATTAAAAATACTCCTTGATAGCGTAGAGCGTGTTTAGCTTATGAGGTCTTTAGTGAAATTTTATGTCTCAATAAAATAGCACATATTATCGAAGGAGAGATGAATGTCACCGAGTTTCTATTTAGAGTAACTGATAAGTAGTATTTTTGTATTTGTTCTCCGATCGGAAAGTCACAACGACTCGACCGCGGAGAAGGTCATGTCCACGAGTTGTTTATGATACGTTCCAAATTGTGATCGCGGCGAACGATCTGGCAGAGGCGGAATACGTAACAGAAATGACTCGATGCGTGCATAGTTACGACATACCGAACCTACCTCACTTGCAAAAGCATAAAGACTGATAGGAATTAATTCAGCGGTGGTCAGATCACTGCACTAGAAGTCTGTTGTCTACTAGTAATAGCGAAATTCTTAATCGTAATTTCTTCACTTAAATTAAGCGTCCAATAATCGAATCAAATTTTACGTTAAACTCCCCATTTGAAGATGACAACAGTCTTATTATTTTATAATAATTATCTATATCTTACGTTACTGTCCTGTAATATTGTTGAAAGAAGACTGATATTTTATAAATGTTCCTATATTTTAATTTAGAATAATTTACTGCCTACCATTTCATTTTATTTTAACCCTTCGGTAATGATCATTACTTTGTCTCTTCTAATATTATAATTAATAGTGCGTGACGCTATATTATGTCATGGATTTTTGAAAATTTTAATGCAATTTTGTATGAAAATTAATCAAGTGATTGATAAATTAAATGGTGTTTTATTTATATTCATCCCTTACCGTAGTTAAAATTATGATAATCACATGTTATTGAGGTATATGACTTAAAAGTAATTTAGAAATAGGTACTCTCCTAAGTTCCAATTGTTAATAAAATGAGAAAAAATTAAATACTAGAACCTACACGTATGTACAAACTTAAAAAATAAAATGTCAAAAGTAAAAATGTCAAATTTTATTTAAATATTAACAGTAGCCAATATAAATATTGGTGTTGTTAATATGGGTCACCATATAAGCACGTTGTTCTCGAGTCTTGGGAGGTTTTTCGAGTATCCCGTAAAGAGGAAACCCATATGTTTTTATAGACAAGAAGACTTTACCGCAACTGGTAAATATGTAGTTACTTTAAAAACAGTACTGAATTAGCTAATTACGGAATTCTTAGGTTCCGCGTAACATTTTTAATCTGACAACTGCCGCCCATGAACAACGACAATAATAATGGTTTAAGTCCTGAAAATGGATGTCAAGCATATTCTTGTACTGTGGTTCCACTTGCTTTGCAATATTTATAGGTGAGCCTCAGAGAAAGGTAGCCGACACTCAGAAAGCTACTAAGACTGATTATGACAAGCTTGTTGAATTGTTTTACAAAAGACTGGCTGAACAACGGCAGTATAACCAGGTAAATAAATACCTGTATATGAGAATTTGTTTTTAATCTATAAAGCTATTGTTATATATATATAAATAGTTCGGAACTCTGATGTTCTATATTATTGGCATATATGTAAATAAAACAGGAAATGAAAGAGCAAGATAGACGATGGAGTATGCAGAAAGTAGTTGAAAGGTTTCCTGGGTGGAATGAGGTTACTATAGCGAACCTGCACAGTTTGTTTCTTCTTTTCGACAACCAGTCAAACGGCATGCTTGGATTCGATGATTTGTTAGTAATTTTCTAATCAATATATTAATCATAATAATATTAAATGAAATACATTTTATAGAATAATATTTAGTTTAAAAAACTATTATTAAATAGCTGTGCTGTTCTTGAAAGTTTGGGGGACGAAAGTTCGATGGAGCTTCGTAAAGAGAAGTTTAATGCTGCCGACTCTGACAGTGATGGCTGGATAACTTATGACGACTTTTTATCGGTATTTTTAGTACATTTTATACTTGTAAAACGCAAACCCCTTTATTATTACCTCGTGTAGGCGAATAAAAAAAATTGTGTAATTTTAATCAGTTTTATCTAATTATTAATTCCTTAGTTAATAAGTATTATATTTCAGCTCGTTTATCACTTCAGTCCACAGGAAAACGGCAATCTGACTGGATTAGCCCAACTGTGCAACGATGTTGCAGATAACATACAATTTGTTAGCAATCTTACTGTAGGCGAACAGTTAGAATATGGATTGTTCTAAAATAAAATAATCATAAAAATATATAGTTTTATTACCACGTTCACAAATGTTTTAGGTTGTAAAGTTTAGCATATCCTGAACTGTGCAGCCAGTATACTTAATTAAATAAATTTAGAGCAATTATCCAATTGATTAAGTGACAATTTCTAGTGTCATTTAGAGACACTAAGATTTTTTTCGCAAATTCTTTACGTAGTTATTTAAGTTACTAGTCAGTATCTCGGAGGCTGATCGTCACTCAAAGAGTCAACGTCACTGAGCTCATTAAGGGCAGGGTCGCAGGCCAGACAACTGCTTCCAACGTCCTTCCAGCACTCATCGCAGTATACGAACGGACACCTAATGCTGGAACAGTTATGCCAGCTCTTATCGCAACCTAGAAAATGGACAGTATTAATATTTAGATACCTTATTGCGTAAAAATTTAATAATTGTCACCAAAATAATAAAAATAGAGAAATTAGAATTTTTAAATGGATTGCTACATAAACATAACCAAAACGACAGTAAAAGAGTATTAGGAACAGTATTTGTTTTGACATCTACATACCTTTTTTCATATTAGGTTCAATTTCTTCGCATATAAGACATTTCATCCTCGCGAGGGGCAAAGCACCCAGCCATCCCAGCAGCTGAGGGAACCTTATCCTCAAAGTAACAAGATTTTCTCCCGACAGATAGTGAGCCCTCACTGCTTGCACGGCTTTTTTACGAAGTGTTTTCTGCATTCTTAAACGTTTTTTGAGAATATCGTTGTAGAGATGCAATATTCTCTGCTTTTCGCGATGTGGGTAGAAAAAAGCACAGATTAGTCTGAAATTATTTATATATATTAATTAATTCACTGTTATAGTATAAAATATATAATTGTAGCATAATTCATTAAAATCGGCTCAGCCGTTAGAGTTGTTAATAGGCATTTTATTTAGGACCATAGGTCTATGTTATGGCTATGAAAACGAGTTTTTTTGCTATTTATATGGTAGGATTCGACATAATTTTTTTATTTGAAAAAAGTGCACTGCGGTATTAAACAGCTCGAACTCAGGCAGTATCCATTCTGGGGGGTTCTCAGGCTTAAATAATGAAAACTTAAATCAATAACCTTCGTAATCTCAATGTGTAAGGATTCAAATACAATAGTGCTAATATCCACAAATATCCTCCATATATTTTAAAGTAATAGCTTGGCAATATTGCATGAGGCTGCGGCAGACATTCCTTGTTGGATAAGCATATTGAACTTGTGTTCACTTTACCCAACCCATCGATAACTTTACGAACCATGCTTGCAAGGAATCCCTTTCCTTCCACCTATAAATGTAGACAAATGAATATAACATGCACTTTAACTTTAAAATTTTTTAACATGAAATTTTTTTAACAACAACGATCAGCCATTTGCATAATCATAATGATTAAATGAACAACAACATACAAGGGAAAATTATTAAAGTAAATTTAAAAAATAAACTGTGGTTTAATTATGATAAGGAATTTATAATGTGAAAACTGTAAAAACATATACCAGAACATCCAAATCTCCAATCCCATAATGTTCCGAGTCTGCGTACTGCCGGACCACATCCAAGGCTTCGTAGAAGAGACGGTCAAGCATCACGAACGTTGTTGCCGTTATAGCTTCCAGCGTTAGCTTTAAGATCTGAGTGAAAAGCTTGCTACGTTCAGACGGAATGAAAGACGTTAGATAGACGTCTATATAACGATTTCTTTCCATCTAAAATTGATTAATTTAGTTTAATATTATGATATAATACTTTTTTAAAGATTTGTATTCGTTTCTATAAAAATCGCGATGTTTTTATATAGAAGGTATCTATCTATTAATTCAATACTTAATTTAAATACGTAATCAGTTTAGGTTAATAATAATAAGCATGTGTTAGGTAATGCATTACTGTTTATTTAACTTTTCTTGCTTTATATAAAATTATAATTAACATATTGTAACCTTTTTTAGTGGCAGTAACGAACACTTATGTTTATCTCTCCGCCTCTGATCGATCCTCTTAAAGTATCCAGTTATATACACATTGTCATAATCTATATTAGTTAAATATAGATCGTGGTAACTTTGCGCCGACGTGACAAGTCGTAGAAAGAGAAGAGCCAAACAAACATTTACAACTAGAACAGCTCCTTGCATTATACTGTATTTTTCTTTAAATGCATCAATTAATTGTTGTGCGCTCTCGTTAGCTAATTGACACTGAAAATGTTTTATTATTCATTTGTAGCTTCTGCGTATTATAATTGGTATGACAAGAAATGAGAATAGCCTTCATTTTTTCGATTCGAGCTATATTGTGGACTAGTTGTTGGATTGAGTTTTTTTACTGGAATCTCGCTGTTGGCCTGAAGTGGCACAGTGTCTATCGACTTGCGCAAGGGCGTCTCACTGAGAGACTCCAACCTCGGCTTAGGCCGTCGCGGGTTGGTTAATCGCTTAAAAGGCAGGACGGAAGCTCAGTGGAGAGAGCTAAGTACGTAGTAAAGGTCTCCTCGCCTTCCCTTGGGAAAGCTGTGTTTTCCCTAATCGGAAGTGGCTTTGACACCAGGGCGTTATAATCTGTCATACTTTTGTTCATGTTCATGTAGGTACATATTATTGTTCATGGATCATCCAGATCCTTAGACGTGTCGGGTGTTTCCGGCTTTTTTTGTTCAATAGTAATACCCAGTTTACGATAAACCTCGACTCTAAATCTTATCCTAAGACCGTTATAGGGTTTTAGCGCCACTAGATAATATTGTGCCTAGTTATTTTTGGAATCAAAACTTACATGTGGATCATTTTCAACAATTTCTCGCACGGATATGTTGACGTCATGAAGATTTTCAATAATTGTGACCGAAGCTCTCTTCAAATACATATAACCTTCTCCCAGTCCGGGATCTAACTGAAACGTAGTATTGATATGATTTATATGTTCTTTTTTAAAACAAAAGGCCCAAAAGCCTACCATGATTCAGATACATAGATCATTGTATCTGGAAAAGGAAAGGGAAATTGGTACTTTACTTACCAGATCCTCATATTTGCAAAGAGAACCAAGATAACGGTCAATATGACAAGCGTTTTGAAGCATCAATGGCCAGCACATGATACCAGCATGTATCGGTAAAAGGCTATAGCAAATATTATATGAAGAAGAAAATATACGCATACAGGAGATAACCGCGTGGTCTAATTGTCTTTGACAGCGTAGTTCTATCTTTTGTATGTATTTCTTCCAATATTTCATTGGTTCAGGGTCTTTGGCACATATCCTAAAAAATATTAACGGGTTGACAATTACGTCTATTATTATCTAGAACTTAAATAAAATAAAAATCGTTTAAACTTTTATGTTTAAAATAATTCGTATAGTTAATAAGTATTAATATAATATCCTGTACACTAACCACTAATGACATTTTTTTTTACTTTTCGTTTAGTACAACGGTTTTGTATTAAATTATTTTCCTACCGATATTTCTCCTGAATTAGATCAGACTTATGTCGAAAGTAGAACATGTCGTCGACAATGTCATTCTCTGCTTTCGTATTCTGGAGTTCTATACTGTTCTCCAGTTCGATTTCTATAGGTTTTACTATGTCTTTAATAGACCTAAAAATTTATAATAAATTATACTTAAAAATCACTTAATATTATAGCTGTCGTCAGAAACACTCGAAACTTATAAATTCTCGTTTATAGTCTTTAATTATTTAAATACGTAAATTAATAATAATATTACAAGGGTCTTAATCAATCCTAATTTAATTGCCCTATATGTATTCTATAGTTTACAAATCCAAAACATCAAAAGCTAAATTATTTTTAAAATGTTCAACACTTCAAGATTTCTCAAGATATATATTAATTTCCACTATACATCTAAATACAAACCTTAACGTACCTTTGAATTCATCTCTTTCAGGGTTCATACTCAGCAGTGCTCTTCTCAATGGGTTAGCTATAAAATTGTATTTTATTCTTGTGATATTACATGACAGCTGGGTGCTACAGGCAAAGACGCGAACCACTTCTTTCGCATTAAAAGCCATATTTGTTATCGGACCTAAAACGTACGGTACCTTACCAAATCGCAATTCATTTTTATGGTGTGAAGTAATTAATCATAATCTCCCCCCCCCCCCCCTTCTCCCGATTTCTGTATTTTTTATACGTAACATGCTATAATTGTTTTTGTCAATTTACTCATCAGGGATGTTTTATCGTAAAATTTAGTCGTACGTTAATAAATCGGATATTTTTAACTGTTATATATTGTGTAAAAATCCTCCCATCAAAGTATTTCGCAAACATCGACTAACGTCCGAACCCAATAATTAATTCACAATCAGAGATTGACAACAATGAGGTAAGAACGTGACAGTCGATCGATCACCTATCTGCATCCCAATAACCAAACCACGAAGACAATCCATTTTTGCTTTTTGCATTTTCTTTACAGTCATATTTGAATCAATAAAAACATATCAAATAGCTTTTTAATTCTTTAAAAAACTGGTATACATAATTTAAATCTTAAGGATATTGGCACAGTTGTCCTGTCATTTTCATACAAAGTTCTATCTACATACACTTCCGACTTTCCATGGATAGCTTGTATCGACAGACGGCTATTACAATCCGTTGGTTGGTTATTGGCACACTTTTGTCAATATTTTGATTGAGATGTCTATATCAGATGGACAAAAATGGATTGAGATAGGTTATTGGATTTGGGCGATAGAGCATCAAGTCTAAAAAGCGCGAGCCCTTTGATGAGCGACATGGCAATTGACAGTGTTTCTGTCGATCGGCGGCTGCACGATTAGACTTTATTGTATAAAAACCTACGAACCTCATTACGAAGAATAGCAAATAGGAATTACCTGCAACGACGTATGCGAGCACGAAAGCTTTTAATATACCTCTTCCTGCTTTCCCACAGTACATCGGCAGTAAAAGTACAGAAATACATCTTATTTGAATTGATATTGCGTTTCCTACACCTAAAACGGCGAAAAAACATAAAACCGCCAACTACTATGACGCTATTTAAAAAAGCAACTTACCTAAACATACACTTATTATTAATCCCAGAGATTGACCAATTTTATTGGGCAAAAGAAACTTTAATAAATAATGGAAGTAAGCCTGCCCAAGGCAGAAACCAGCCATAAATGCAGTCAAACATTTAAACTTTACTTTATATCGATCAGAGAAAGTAAACCAGGTGCACGGGCAGAGAATTCGTAAAGCTACTTTGGAAATTCCTTCCAGCTGTTCTAAGAAAACCATAACAATTGCTTTCTCGCAGATTAATATTATTAAATATTAAATGTCATCATGATCGAACTTTGACAAAACAATAACATGAGTAGTGTAAATATGCTCTGTAGCGAATGTAATAAAGCTGAATCTTATCTTATATTGTATCTTTAAACGAGCAATTCTTGTATATATATAATTGGAATCTCGGGATCGGCTCCAACGATTTTCATGAAATTTAGTATACGGGGGGTTTCGGGGGCGATAAATCGATCTAGCTAGGAATAAATGATAGAAAATAACAAAAAGGTGGTGTTTGAGTAGTCCCAATTTAAACTGAAAAATGTATCTTCCTGACATTTATCGGCGAATAATAATACTATTTTTTGTTTAAATTGCTTTAACGACACAACAACACGAAAGTAATTCAGCATATATATTCTATACTGTTCATATTTCATCATTTTATTTGTATGTAATTCGTACTTAAATATAATTTCCAAAAAACACAATTTATAAAAAATAAAAATACCGAGCAAAGTTCGGCCATCCAGGTACTTTAAATAATCCTAGCAATTATCTATTACGTCATCTTGTTCATGAAGTTTAAATCATAATCATATTTATTTAAATGTTAAGTAACCGTAGACCAACCAACCAAACGAATCGTTTCCATATATTATAATAGAAATTAAAATAACTAATATTGTTAAGAAATTTATTCATTAAGTCTTACAAAAGTCATTACATTAGAATGTAAACAAAAGCGAAGGAGGAGCGACCTTGCGATGCATTTTAAATGCAATTATATTTCTAATTACAAATTTGAGACCTTTAAATGTTTACACGCACTAATTATTTTATTTTTAAATTTAATGCAATACACCAGTTTTTTAATTATACATGAACATTTTCGAGGAAAAGGCCAACCCTGTGGTGTACTCCATTTTCTTGATTCTGCAGTAATGGTAAATGTTTATTAGATAATCAAGAAATCTGGTTTAAAATATCTTTATAATAACTGATTTCTGGGTACTCATTTTATAATCATTGTTGTCCTCTTGTTTATTAACACTTTTGTGCACTAGACATTTGATTATATTCATTTGAACTAACGGCTGAGTTTATTCTGATGATAAAGTTTTAGGATTGTTTAGGTGAGCCAATAAATTTATGACGGCTCTCAATTTAGATATTTTATATCATTGTGTGACAAAGATTCAGTGAACATAAGCTTATGTTCCATGTAAGACTTATCTTTTAACATAATTACATCTTTTTTGTTACATATATTCAATATGATTCAATAAATAAAATGGCTTAGGACTTCTTTTAGTAAAATTTACATCATTCTTTATATGCTAGACATTGAAATATCATGATTTGGCATTTACCTTAATAATTTACAACCAAATTTCTACATTTTAGGCCTCGAATACAAAAAATACTTTATAATTAGTCAAATAGAAGCTGGCTCCACCAAATATCGAGTTAACATGTACAGTAATATCAGGTATTTGAGTTTCATCGACTGAAGGACAGTATTGTTATGAAAATATACTAACTTTTCTATGAAAAGTCAAACGTTCAATAACTGTTTTTGGGTTATAGCATGTTTATAAATAAGAGCATAAATTCTTAATAAACATAAGTCAAGTATACATCACTCACAGTTAGTTAAAGTTTATTTGTTTCATTAAAATGAAATGCTGTCTGTCCTTCTGCCTATAAGCCAGTGATGACAGATGGTTTTAAAGTATGGTTAAATTTAAGCGAGTGCCGTGGGAGGGTTTCCAGCCATATCATCTGTGACTTCTGTGACCATGGGCTCGTCTTCTTCTGGTATTTCCAGCACTCGAGGTCCATATAGAAGCAGGTATGCACAGTGCCAATCGCCTGCGAGGAAGTAGTCTTTTTAGTAAATAATAATAACAGTAATATTTATAGAAATGAATAATTTGATGATAATCTTATAGTTTAATTGAAAAAACACAGATTTTTAATTCTCATAAGGCCCTCATTTCAATTTGCACCAAAATATTAGATATACATATATAGACTCGATATGTCACAAGCACTGGGTACTGACCTCCTCCACTCAACTTGAGCACCTCTTCCTCCGAGACAGGCGTGACGGTGTCGTCGTCGCAGCGCAGCCAGGAGTCCCCTCGTGCCACCCAGGCCACGTAGTGCCCTGACGAAGACGAGCGGCCGCGGTGGGTCAGCACGGCCTGCAAGCGGTAGAAGCCGCTGTTGTTGCTGCCTATGTCTGGAATCACGTTTTTTGGTTGCTTTTTCGTTTCCAATTTCATTTACCTATTGAATTTTGTTCTTTAACAAATTGAGAATAATAGTTAGGTAAATAAAGACCATAATTATTTATTAAGTTAAATATGTTCGAAAACTTATAAGGACTTTAGGGTGATCGTAACATTTCAGTTCTGAGGTTTTTTGTTTCTGGTCTAGGATAGTTCTAGGTTATATCAGTTCAGTCTTCCATATATATATATATATAAGTGATAGTAAACAAGCATTACCATCCTCAAACCAGTATGGCACCAGTTTCTTTTTTCTTAGATCTTTGTTGTCCCCTTGATTCTTTTTACGAGCGGGGAGAGATTGTTGTACGGCTGCATCATCCAATTCCTAAAAATTATTCAATCCCTACATAATAAGCCCTTCATTTCAGACCAAATGAAGTGTTTTCTAAGGTGAAAAATAATTACATATTACTGAGATCTTCCCTGTACAAAATTAACTCATGAAAGCAAAGCTTTTATTAAAAATATCAAAATCTTAATAATATTACCTTGAATTTATTCCTCATAGGCGTCAATCTCTCCTGTAGTTCGGGTGAACACAACTCATACACGTCAAGGTCGAGTGGAAATTTCACATCCTTCAATATCTTGGCATTTATCGATTCCTTTTCTTTGAAATAGAAACGGACAAATTGAACCGTTAAGTATGCAGGCAAACGGCTTATTTTGCTCTGAAATTTTCAACATTTGATTTCATAATCACTAATAAATTTCTTCCAAGCCAGGCAGGTAGGCAGGTTAAGGTAGGTTAAAATAAGGTTATCAAAATTATTCAACAATATATGAGTCTAATTCGCAATCAAATTGTATATGGAGTTTACTATTGTTAAAAATACTCACTGTTTTAGTATAAACAGCATCTCTTCCCAATGACTCTGACATCTTAGTAATGTGTTCTGTCATTTTCTGGAAAAAAAAAATAAGTTTAACTATTTACACTTCATTACATTTATAGAAAAACAAATTACACATAATAAGAATACATAAAAATTATATGGGACGCAAAGGGCGTTCTTATCGCTAACAAGTGAACTCTTTTAGGCAACCCTAATAAAGAAAAAATCTAAAAAAAGAAATATCATGCGTAAAGTGCAAGAAGTGCATAACCAAATCTTATAAAAAAATATAGAATAACCAAGCATAATCTAAGATAATACTAAAGAATAAGAAATAGTAGTTTAAGTCAGATGTTTGTTGTTTTTCAATGATGAAAGAAATATGTTGTAGTACTTACAGATCTAAGGCCAGACTGTAAATATTTAACATCTTGTGAGATAAAACATGACAGCTGAAGAAAAGACTCTTCAGACTTTGTTGGTGGCTCTTCAGCTTCACTACACACCCACTCAACATCCAGAGTACCACCAAAATATTTTTCAATCACTGACTTACTAAAAGAAAACAAACAATTATATCTTACATAACTTGTGACAATTTATAAAACCCAGTTATGCAGTTAAGTTAAGCAGCTTTAACCTTTACATTCAAGTCATAGTCTAGTTTATGTAGAGTTAAAAATAATAATAATAGATATAATTATTATAAATATGTATTTTAAGAAATGTATAATAAAGGAATGGAAGGAATTGTTATGGAAGAGCTGGGCTCCTTCAGAAATCTTATACATAGTGCATATGTACTTAAAATGAATAAACATATTTTTTTTTGTTTAACCTCCCACTGAGTATTGAAACTGAGAGAATACCTTTATCAACCTTTCAATTAAGTTTAATACAAACAGAATAAACACCAAAGGTAATCTTTACTACAGTCATAATAAAAATGTGTCACACCTGTCCAGTCCTGGCATAGGTAGCCTTGCCCGCAGTGCTCTAATCATTTCTGTCCAACATTCAGAAGCATCTTGCTGAGCTAATACTCCTCCAGCTCCTCGTTCAGCAAGCCTTGGGGCAGCAGCATGAAGAGCCAGGAGAAGTCTGGATACAGATGCTGCGCAGGCACCGGGACCCCCACTTTCCAGGGATCTCATTGTGTCACTTAGGGCTGCAGTTAGACCACCAGCTGTGCCACCCCCAGATGCTATAAAAAGGTACATCAATAAAAATCTAAATGTAAATAATATTTTATATCAAAGAGTAATGTGTGCAATTTAATTGTAACTTACTATGATCATACTCGAGTAATGCATTTCTTAACTCTGGTACAGTTTTAAGACATTGTACTGTAGCATTCATATAACATGTGTTCCCTAAATTTATAAGCCCTTCAGGAAGATCCAACTGTATAGATAAAACAGAGTTTTAGGTTACATAACTCTTATAAAATTAAGATATCAATAAATAAAACAGTTAACAACCACTTACTGAATCTCTCTAAAGAGATCTGCAGAATATCTTTAATTTTTTTTTTATAAATATTTAGAGGCACTTTAAGAATTAGTATTTTCAATTGATAAAGGTCTTTTTTAAAAAAATTGAATATTATTTATCTTGGCAAATTGTACACTTACAGCCGTTGCCAGTTCAGACTCATTCATATCCTCCACAAATTTAGTTTTCTCCACTGGAGCAGTAGGCAAATCTTCTTCTTTGCTACCCATAACTAGCACTAGTGCATTCTAAAATAAATAAAATTTACTATTTGTGTACTCTTATACATTTCATATTAGGTATATGAAATGTATAAGAGTACACAAATTGGCATTAGATAAAATTACTAAAGTCAGTCAGTCCAAAAGCATTTAAACTAGTTCTAAATTTGATTCGCCAATATTTCTAGTTCTATAAATTAAAAACTATTCAATTATTAATACTTAAATTTATTACAAAATATTTATCAAAATTAGATGTTAACAAACTAATCATCATCATTAAAAAATATACCATCAAGTTATGCTTAGCCATAAATTACATTTATCCTTTGTCAATTACTTTTTATGATATGAATAACATAAAAAAGTACTTACATTACTTAATTTGAAATTAGCCCACGAATCATCCCTCAAGGTTACACCTTTGCAAACTACCTTTTGTCTTTCAGGTTGAACACCTGTCAGGGCAAATATTTGTGCCTTGAATACCACGGGTTCATCATCTGTATTTACTTCAACATCCTTGAACAGCTCCTTTCCCCATTTGACTTTAACTAATAATAAAAACAACATATCATAAGAAAGAAAGGAAAAACTTAGGCAGTACATATTCAAAACAATAGCTTCCCTAATGACTTGCCCATAATGTTTATTGTGTACTATATTCTGTGTGTTCAGAATGAATTATTTTAAGATGAGTGAATATATGTATACATGAAGAGGCTGATTCTGTGTAGAGGAATCAGTCACCCATGTAGTCCTGGAATGTGTGGCTGTGGCTTTCCAAAGTACAGAAATCCTCAGAGCAGTGAGGTCGCTAAGTGACCCTGGGGAAATACCCAGGACACTTCTGTGCAAACCACAGCACAGAAGCCAGCCTAGGTCTAGGCTTAGTTAGCCAAGACTTTACGCATAATGGGCCTTTTGAACATAGTGTAGAAACTGAGTCTACCAACCATATACCATATATATGTAATAATTAAAGGTTTAGACTTTGGAGCATATTTTTTACCTCTTTGTGGTAAACATAGCCGGCATTTTATACGCTAAGTCATCCTTGACACAATTAATATACCACCATATATATGGGTAAAACCGTAACAATGACAAAAGAAAACGTGAAACATATTTAACCATGCACCTATATTCTATTCTTTATTCAAACATACTATGTTACGCAGATTTTAAGCAAGTTAACGTTCTTTTTGGAAACATTTTCATAACCTCTATTCTAAAGAAATGAGTAAGCATAATTGTAAAACGAATCTTATCGTACCTGATACTTTCGGCATTTTTATATATTATCAGATAAAATGTCGAATATGATGAATACTAAACACCCGCAAAGTCAATAAATGAAAGTCACGATATTTCAGTTTTGGCGTTTACAAACTACAAGTTCCTTTTACTGGTTTTTTGTGATTGATTTGCAAGTTTTCTATTTGACTTTTGATGTTCTTTTCATACTCGTCATGATTTTTAATGTCAAGCACATAAAGTCCGTCAAGTAAACATTGAGTAATGACTACTGTCATCGACTGAAACTCCCACAGATTGGAGTTATCATAGATTATTAAATCCTCCTTTAATATTTTTTCATCAATTACATAGTTGCACAAAGAGGATTGAATGAGTTTTTTCTTAAATTAAAGGCAAGAATCTATTTCAATATATTAGATACACTTTATCAACAACCAACGCCACTACCTTCACATGCCATCTTCAAAAAAAAACTTCAGTTATGAATGAGTTAGGTACAATTGTTTTACAATTATGCTGATACAGAGATTCATCAATATTATGTTTTCAAACCAAAAGTAATTGACCGTTAATAGTGCACATAGAAACACATTGGCTACTATTACCAAGGAAAGTGGTAGGTATATGTATAGTATGGTAAAAGTCGCAGGTAAAAGTAAATATTATTATTTTTTAATTAAGCTTTTAACATTAGCCTACTAGATGATTTCTTACGCAATAATAATTTGACCATTTAATAGGGGTATATGTAATAGGATCACATAATCTTGGGAGAGGACACAGGATACAGGCCTAATAGCTATTCTCATAATTAGCTTTAAAAGCTTTACCAGATGAAGCACGTTCGATGAACTTTCCCGTCGAAGCCTGCGGGTGCGCGCGCGCCGCAGCCTACGGCCGCGACCATCAACCAATCCCCATCACACTCAAATTTCACACGCCAGACGCCAGTTTCCACGCTAACTTTATACCTTGTGCACGCGTAATATGTGTCTTATTAAATAGTGGAAGTGTTGTGAGAGTGGATTAAGTAATGGTGCAACCGTGCCAGAGGTTTATGTGAGTATTTAAGCTAGTAAAGTAACAACTAATTACAATCTATGTCAATTTCTATGAATGAATCTAATTAATTATCTTCGATTTTAGCCAATACTTTACGGAGGCTTTCTTATTACATAAAAATTTTCTTGAATTTACCAAAAAAATTTCTAAGGTAAATAAATTGCTGGGCGTCTCTCTCTTGTATATGAAATTGTAAAAGGCCTAGTTTAAGATTCTTCGTTAGAAATCTATTCCAACTAATTCAACGTAAACAAATTAATGAATATTATAAACTTAAAATCTCCAATTGAATTGAAAGAGACCCGACGGTATTCCACGGAAGAAAAAAGACCGGGTGCTGGTATGGGATGCAACCTGTTCAGACACACTGGCAACTTTCCCATCTACATGGAACCATCAACAGAGCTGGTGCGGCTTGTTATGCGGCTAAAAAGGCTCCGAATAACCATTCAAATACATGGGTATTTGAATGTGTACTAAGCTAAAGGGCTTACATAAAAGGGCATAAACCTACAGTTAAAAAGAACTCGTAAACAACTCTCGTTAAGAATGAGAACTTATAAATTCCTACCTATGATATAACAATGAAATATGATTTCGGCTACTAAACTTAAAATATAATTGCTTGTTACAATGTGAACACTATTGTACTCAGTATTAATTAGCCTATTCTCTTTCATCTAATGTAATTATATAGACAAGCTACAATTATGCATGTGCTTATTTTAGCATTCAGAACTGTAATTAGTTTTTTCTGCATGTAATAATGCTATCAGGAAGCCTATAAAAAGAATCCACCTGCAAGTCAAGTATTTAATTCAACAGAAATTATACAAATAATACGGAGTACCCATTCAAAAAAAAAAATGCGTGCGTATGTTTTATTCCAGTTACAGTATCATTTTATATTAGTGTTTCAATGACTACGAAACAGGTACGTTCATACGTTTATTTGAAATGTATTTTATGTATTAATGTCTAAATGTCTAAATGCTGACGTACCTCCTAAAGCCATGTAGTTCAATTACCATCGTATAATATATAAACTATAAAGGTGTCTTCTTAGTAATCCTGTTGTAGTAAGGACAAGAGGTACATATCGTGTGACCAGAATATTAAATAATGGATATTAGTCTGTCTTGAAGGTTATTATTCTTATTGACTGTAAACGGATTTAAACATTTACTTATTTGATGGAATTTCAAAAATTAAAAGCTGTTGTTTAACTATAAAAAATATAATTTTTCAATTATACATATAAAATATTAAGTTCTTTTAGAAATGAATTGTTACGATTGCTATTAATATGTGTAGGAAGATAAAAGTATAAAAATAAATACCTCGTTTTAAAATGTATATATTAATCAAATCGTGTAAGTATTAACTCTTATTGGAATATAAAGCATTCGGCATTTGCAAGCCGGTGCGCAATTCGCAAAGCTTTTTGTAGCTATGCGAAGAATTTATAATGATAGTCAGGCTACCTGCGCTAATGGTCGCCATCTCTATCCACACGTTACAACTGTGTAATAGAAACATTCCTTTGATGTTCTTATAAATTATACCAGATGACTTTGAGTTTTTACGGAATAAATATGGCGAATATTATTGATTTTAAATTCTCGTAAATTCCTGTTTAGAAAACAGCAACTTAATGAATTAGTGGTGTCAATTAATAATACTTTAATATGCTACTGACAAATATTAAAATCCTAGCCGTCACTAAACGATAATTGTTACGGTTATACTTTCTCGCTTATGAGACTGATTCCATAGACTTTTACACAGAAATCCACTATTGAAAGGTGAAACATGTCGTGAGAGTACCAGCGGTTAATTAATTTATTGCGAGATTTAACAATTTCGAAAGCTAGGCAATTAATATCTTTACTGGAACAAGCTTAACAAAAGGCGATAGAAAGAGAGACATATTCGCTTACTGTTTTTCCGTGTTCAGACTAATATAAAATAGTAATACAAATTAGGGTTTTGTATTTGTCTACAATCAGTGTATCCTTTCCCTTACTGTAAAGCACTTAAGATTATGCTAATAAAAGTTTTACGACTTTTTTGCGTTTTTTAAAATAAAACAAGTATTTTAGGTAGATTTTAAGATATTTGTGCGTAAACTGGTTTTATATCTTGACTGTAGGGTTGTTTCGAAGATATTTTTTTAAAATTGTTTCTAAATGTATAAGGGGGGGTCTAGTGACATTGATTTAGCCGTATTCATAGATATTCATATGACCATGGGAGGCGGTATCACTTAACATCAGGTGAGCCTCCTGCCCGTTTGCCCTCTGTTCTATAAAAAAAAACTCTATGCAAACATCTGCAGTGAGCTATCTCTTTAAGTTATAATATTGATAATTACGTTTATTTTGTGATATCTCAGACATGTTAAATGATATAATCCACGAAATAAACGTTTTTATAGGTAGGTTTTGGATTGCTTAAGCGAATTATTTTTGCTACAAACTAGTGTGTTTGACATTCCTTATGTGTCAGTAATTAAATTTAATATTCAACTTCGGTCTGTATTACTTACCCGTATCTAACGTCACAATCTAGTCGTTCAATTATGTTAACCTTCAATCAGTAAAAATAGATTAAACCTAGATTTTGGCTTAAAAGTCAGACAATACCTACCCTTTTCCCGATTTTGGGGTGAAAACAACCGTTACTATAACGTTCTATTATGAATAGTGTAAATGAGGCTTAAATCCGTTAATATAAGGTCGTCGTCCAGCCACTGTCAGTCACGGTTCACGCCTTCAGATTCATATCATACCTCTTCAGTACACATATTCTATTTCTATAAGAAATATATGATATTAAAATTTACTTATAGCTGCAGAATACTCATAGCATCTCCCTTTGTGAAAGACTGACAGAGATTGTAAAGGCAAAAATATAGCCTGAAAAACATTTTGATGACTCCAACATCCTCTGCTATTCCAAGATGAATTTTGATCACAATATTGTATTGAGCCCTGCCAAACTTTAAAAAATATAGTTTATTTGTTTGTTAAAAAGGTTTTACAACAACACTTTGTTGTAAAACCTTTTTAACTTGCTTAGAAATACAAAAATATGACATGATAATACCAAAATAAGTATATAGGAATACATACATGTTATCAACTACTGTTAAATTTGGTTTAATAATTCAATAAATATATTATATAAGTATTTAGTTCACACTGCCATTTGCTTAGATATAATATTAATGTGTATATATCACACATATCCTATATTACAAAATTCATCCAATTTATTGTAGGTAAAACTTCGAGTATTAAGTAACATGTAAGTTATTGGAATTTATTATTACGGAAATAGCCGACTGACATACAAACTGCGGAAGGTGCCTTTAGGTTTCGTCATTCTCATATCTTTAGAAGAATTTGGGAAAATACACTTTTCAAAATTTATGTACGATGTGATACTAACTATAGTAACAGAATGTTCTAATTTTATTTTAATTCGTAGCATAGAAAGGATATTACAGCCGAAATAATATAAACAATAGCTTTATTACCCAATTTTAACCTATAATTTAAAGTAAGTCTTTATTTTATGTGAAAGTTTATTTTAAATACACTTGACAAAAACATCCTTCTAATATCTAAATATAAAAATTAAACGATAGATACAAATTGGTCTGACCTTAATACCTTGGAAGATTTAAGAGAAAGTGGCAACCACGAGGTATTATAATAAATTTTATAATAATTATTTAAATATCTTGTCATGCTGCTAAGAAAGTAAAAGTATCAAGTAATAGTAATCAAGTTTATTTTATCAATGATTCGACAAAACACAATGTCATCCTTCGTCATTGTTGATATCAATGTCTTTATGCAACATGTGGCGGTTCCAACAAAACTATTGTGCGTCTGATTCATTACGTTTAACCTATACATAACTTATACTACTACTACTATTAACATAACTAAAACTAACTAAATATAAACTATTTGATATAATTTTATATACCTTTGCCAAAAAAGGGCACATAGATGCACCAGAATTGGATTAAAATGGAAATTTGTTTAAATGTATATAAAATATATAATGTGAAATGTATCTGAATAAAGGCTATTATTATTATTATTATATACCTTCGAATAATCCTTGAAAGCCGAATATCAATAGGATAATAGAGATATGTCCAGGAAAACAGCAACAAATGCTTCAAGTGAAGAAGTATAACCCAACTGGTTTAAAAGGGTGTCTATAGGACAACAGCAGATGCGATAACAATGCACCTGTTCTATTTCGCTGTCGTTTTATAGCGGGTAATATTATTATATACTCACATTTACACTGGCTTTAATACTTTATACACCTATTCAACTATTTTTATATTTAATGTTGCGAAACTTTCAATATTTTGAATGAGAACTTAAAACAGAAAAACTGGTAATTATTATTCAATTAGCACCTTACTAATTGAATAATCAAATTTTAGGAAAACATATTTGACAGACATTTATTACTTATTTATTGGCACGTTGATTGTAAGGGACCGGCCGGCGTATGCTATCGGCATGTCTCGCGAAGCGGCCTGCACTTTTTTGCCATGACAGTCCATGATGTCCTAGCTAGTCGACATCTCTTTTTTTCAAATTGTGTTTACTATGGAATGGAAACAGATCAGTGAATAATTAAAATAGTTACGTTAAAAAGTTTCTGAATTCAAAAGCATTTCTAGTACTAATTAGTATTTTCCAATATTAAATAAAATCATTTGCGCGTTGTACAGACCTAATTGTACTGTAAACATTAAGTTGGACTTCAAAGCAATACCAATATTAGCTTAGCATATTTGCTTTAGGCCACACACATTTTGACCGCCAGGAAGTGGAGTTATGTACCAGAAAAATGTTTGATTTCAAGCTTGGTATTGGAATATTCTGTTCTCGCAGTTTAATTATAACAGTTTTTACACCAGTTGCTGGACAGAAAAATAGTTTTATTAGTTTATATGCATTTAAAAAAAAGAAATATAAGCCTAAATAATTAATTTAGGGCTTTTTTTATGAAACAATTTTCCTGTTTTCATTATTTTCGTGATTCCTATTTGATTTTTTTTATAATAGGTACATATTTAGGAAGTTACATTTAAACATTTATTATAAAAACTTACAAGAATACTGAAAATTGTGTTCCTTACGGAAATTTTTTGAGGTCACTCACCTCACCACAATGTTGGCAAGGACGCAAACTACGAGCCATTCATGAACTGTTTACTTGTTCTTAGAATTCTTATATACAGGTTTAATTTCACTAGGATACCAGTTCTAATCATACGTCATGCATTCCCATTTTTCTTCAGCATATAATTCGGCATTATTAAGGAATTTTTGAAATTTGTATTGGGGTTTAAACCAAAAACTTTTGATCAATCATTCTACCACTTCTCCATGTTTTACCTATCTATACCTAATAGACAAAATAAAGACCCAAAAAATATAAACATTCCTCCACGATAGAGACTTTCTATACATTAATCAAATTTAATAAAGACGTATTTTAGTTTGTCCATAAAAGACAACCAAACACATATTAATAATACCATTTGTGTTTATAATATTATCGTACATAAGACATTAATTATACCTGATACCAGTTACTTAATCCTTCATAATTTTAAGCGTATTTCAAAGAACTCGATTTTAAAATTGTCGGAAGCAGAATTAAATGTAACTTGTTCCGCTTGTAAATCATTTTGCTGCATCCTTTATTCTTAAGATCTTTAATGTAGCACACGTTGTTATAGTGCGATGGATATGACAATTACTCGATCTAGTGTGGAACCAAGAACAATCGGTCTGAGATCGCATTCCTGTGCGGGTTGAACGACCACGCCAATTTGCTCTTCGTTGACGAAAAATGACAGCTACCGAGATATTTCATATGACTAAAATATTACGTGGCGTAATATATGTATGAACGCCATCTTAAAACACTCAAGCTTACCGCGTATTTCAATAGCGTTTTGAATATTCGAGTCGAGAATGTTACATTTTTAGGTCATCAGCGCTTCGGATATTGGAGAAATCACATCGAAATTTGGTGTTGTAGTTAAATTACACTATAATAATTATTAGAGAATGCTAATGCAAAGTATTAAGTTACGAAGTAAGGTATACTCAGATACTTAGGTAGATAATCTTTTCTGTTCCCATGATAATATTTCTTTACAGGTAAGTAGGTCAGCCACGCAAGAGTTTAGCAGCGTGTGCCTGACACTTGGTTAACACTGATCATAAATATAATTTAAGATAAACACAGATTAATAATGCCTTTCCTTAAACAAAAGAGGTTTCGCTTCCAAAGTCATCGTTACCGATAGGTATATAATAATATTTTACGATGGTTATGGACGGGTTACTCTGATGGCGAGAAAGTACAATACAGGTTTGACGACAACCAACACTCATTATTTCAATGATAAACGACTTTTAATATCTCATTTCGAAAAGGATTTTATATTAAATATTCTGAAATAAATTATACTTTAATTTTGAATCAAGTGTATTAAATATCTTTCTTTGAGTAACGACTTTCGCTAAAACTAAAAACAAATACATTTATATTTGCCAACCGGCATTATAGTCTTAGTATTACACGGAAACAAAAACAGAATTAATTACTATTATTTGCAAGGTCTGAATAAGGATAATATGATTTTTACCAGTTTTACTTACTTTGTGAAAATTATTCTAGAATATTAAATACAAAAAACAACACATTGCTGTTTCATGCGTTTCTTATTCGTTTAGTACGAAAGAACCTCTTGTCTATTTTAGATTAGTTTCGCCTCTTAACGATACCAAAAAAACCTAAGATAGATTCGTAGGCGTATAAAGATTAATAGAAGTATGTCCAATCTCAATGACTAAACAGAAAAGTTTTTTATTTTATTTTCATACAACGATCATAATATATGTCTTAAAGAACCGATACCCATCATATTTAATTCTTGTGGCATAAGTTCCAAATCAAAACTCCTAACACAAAATTACCACGGAAGTTTCGTGTGGAGTTTCGAGGCCGCTATTGTCTCAAAATGCGATGTTATGATATCGAATGTGACTCTTCCGTGAATTGTGCCCATGTGAGATTTGAAGTTTCTGGTTCGGTGAAGCACAATGCACAATACAATGTTACAGGGCCCATAAATAATAAAGCATAGTTATAATGAAAGTATATCTTTTATTTACTATGACAAGTAATTAATAGGAATATCATTACATTTCAAGGCTGGAAAACGATGACGACTAATCGAAGATAAATTAACTTGGTATAATAACAAATAAGCAGTGTTGGCCAAGTGGATTCAGGTCGTAGATTCGCCCCCAGGCTGTGCACTAATGGACTCTCATTCTATAGGCGCATTTAACATTGGCTCGAAGGAAAACATCGCGAGGAAAACTTGCCTTAAACCCAAAAACTCGACAGGGTTTGTCATGCTCGAGATGCTGATAGCCTTCTTGCTGATTTTGGTTGGATGGTTTTTTTTTAGCCACCGATTTTATTTTTATAATAACAATACTTCTTGACTATCAACTGTAAAATTATTAGGTTTGTGATACTTATTTTAAAGCCTGAATGCATATGAAAAATACAGAAAATACAATAATATAAATCAAGACACGTATAATGATATAGGAATATGGGAAGGAATATTTAATAAAAAGTGATAATATTTTATATTAAATTTTCTTTGAAATATTAGGAGCTGAAAATGTAGGATTTTTCCATAATTCAAAGCATTTGATATTTATAATTATTATATATTATGCATGAGAGTATTTATTTATGTCACAGTTCCAAGGAGAATGTATCGCATTATTATTATTATTTATTTCCCTTTTTACGTACAATTTTGATTATATATATACATATATATGTATATATGTATAAGTTAAAGGTATCACTAGATGGTAATAAAGATCTACTAGATGACTTCCCAAACATGAGCAATAAAAAAGTGGAATTCCGTAGATATATTTGCATGTACGAAGAAAGGAAGTAAATAGTAATAACGTCTGATTGATGATGGGATTGTAAGAGATGTATCCGTATATTAACTTGCGCACTGCCTTATTACACTCCTCCTTTATCGGGAGCCTATAAGGAAGTAGATATTGAACAGAAGCTGTTCATCTAATATCTACGATCATAAAACTAATATGGTATTTACTACCTCTTACTGATATCTAACTTTTTGGTGTATTTATTTAGAAATATTGTGAATAGGTTGTAAATATGTTCATAAATTTGAAAATAAAATTTAATAGACAATAAACATTTGTTCGTTTTTGCTAAAACTTCTTGAAACATTTCCCGGCTTTCACGTCTGCGAAAACAAACAGCGTAATAAATTACTGTATTTACGATACAGGTAACATTTAGTTGTGAAAATGTCCGTTATTCCTCATATACAATCTGTGACTATCTGTGTCAACATTTGAATACGCAAGACAAAAAATATTGTATTCCTCGGTCTGTGTCCAGCGTCCTGCTTTCGGTAACTGTAATCTGTATCTGTAATTCGATTTCATTTTTTCTTAACCGCAGATAATGGCACGCACTAATTTGAACTTAGCCTTAGAACAAAAACATTTTTTGTGACTTACATAGATCTGCTGAAAAGGATTTTTCTAGAATACGGATACACCTCACGCATAAAATAACGAAAAATAAAATACTAACTTGTAGAAAAATAATAATTTTATATTCATTTATAATTCCAGACCTCGCATGTAACGTTTTTTTAAATTATTTATAGTAAAATGAAGGATTTATCACTACTTATTTACACAGTACATTAGGTATTTTAAGAATTTATTTATTTTTTTATATTAGAAAACATTTGATGTTGTGTGCTTAAATACTTACTGGTTTGTTTATATAAATTATTACTGTAATAATTGTACTGTATTTGTACTGTGTTTTATAAGAGTATATTTATTAAAACGTAAAGTGAATATATCTATATGCTATCTAGCAGATTAGAGACCTGTTTTTAGAACGTGTTGATTTTGTTGTAAGTTATATTATTATCGACTATAATTGGTCATGCTTGATTTGTTTCCGAGTCAAGGTGTCGATCAGAAACTGTTTCACTTGTGAAACAAAAAGTAAGCAAATGCAATGAATTAATAACTGTAGCACTCTATGTTAATAATTACGAAATTGAATTCCTCTATTTTCATATTTTAGTCCCATATCTATTTAAAATAGGCGTTTCTTAAAATAATAGTCTTTCATAGAATCAGGCTGGTTAAATAGGGATACTTTTAATAAATAAGTTATTTATCAATTAGCGTCTAAATACATATTCATTTTTCACATATGTAAAAAGGGGATTTTAAAATAATATATCCATGTTAATGTATGTAACGTTTTTGTTATCAAAAAACGACTCGAGTACCTAAGTAAGTAGTATCTTTGAAACTTTTTACTTGGTATATTATACATATGTATTTGCAAAGTTAATTTTCTAACACATTTATATTAATTGTATATTCACGATAGTAAAAAGTATTTTTAAAATTGTATTTATTAAAAAAACTGATTTTATTTCCTATAAACTAAATGTATGCATTTTTGAAAATCCTTGTAAAAGTTTAAAAGCCAAGTATATTTAGAAACGGTTGTTACAGTTTTCTCAATTACGAAAATTCTGTTTTCTTATTAATTTATTTCTTATTTCTAACTTAAAACTTTTCTTAGTCAAACTAGATAACTGGAATATGCCCGCGATTTCTGAGCGCTGATAAAAAGAAGGATTCTTTTCATCAAAATATTTCGCTATTGGGTTACTCTTAAAGTCAATACATGGTTAGAGGATTTGCTGATGGACAGTGAATATAAAATATAATGGGGCTCGACCCCAAAAGCCCTATTCACATAACTTGTTGAATAAACTGAAGAGCATCTTGACACAATCGGAATAACTTATCAATAGCATGACTGAGCGGAATCTGCCCGAGTTGTGGTGAAACTCGACTTCGAAAGTAAAAACTCTGCAATCATTTAGCAATATGTTCATCTTAAATTACTTCTCATAGCAAATCGTAACATTATTAAAGTGTGAACTTTAAAGTTAGATTAGAAATTTATATCAGCTAAATGATGTCGATAGACCAATCCAGTAAATATTATAGTTCTCTTACGGTGTAAAGAGGATTCGTAATTTTATGACGACCTAGAAGGCCAAAAATAACTTTCTAACACATTCCATATTTATAGATTCGTTTAAATCCATCTGTATTAAAAATAATTATAAATTTACAATTACATATATATGAATTCAAACCGTTAAAAAAGTGTTTTTCTTTAAATCCATCTGTAATTTTGGTAAATCAAACGAGTCTGATGACACACATAGTTACGAATTGTGTAGCAGTTGCAAGTCTAATCCATATAAAATAATTTTAAATTAATGAATTATTACAAAATTGTTAAGCAAAAAGGTTTTATCTCAGACTCAAGCGGTGTTGAGTGCGCAATCAATAAAATCAGGTTAACTATTCACGAACAGGTGCTCCTTAAAACTGGTTTCTGTTTGTGATAAACAACTGCAGATATGTAAAAAGGGGGTTTTATTGTTTATAGACTGTGTGCAAATCGTTCCTTATATAGGAAATATAAACTTTAATAAACGTTAAGCATTTTGAATTTGTTGATATCACACAAGATGCTAAATAAAATATTATTTGTTATTGTTCCAGAATAAATAGTGTGCACTAATGCGCGGTGCGGGGCTGAGAGGATGCGTGAGGAGGAGCTGGAGGTAGCCCTCAAGGTGGTGATAGTAGGTGATGGCGGTGTGGGGAAGTCCAGCATGATACAGCGGTATTGCCGCGGCACCTTCACCCGAGATTATAAGAAGACCATCGGTGTTGATTTTCTCGAACGGCAAATCGAGTAAGTTACAAGTTTATAATTAAGAAACGCAGTGCATCTAGCCGTTCTTCATTTTAACATAGACTATGTGGTTTTGATTACTTCTCCTTATACCACATTCACGCTAAACCCTTGCTATTTCTTCAGTTACTGCCGAAAATGTCGCCCTAAATACTTCTGCTGCAATATCGTCACTAGTGAGTGACACTCATTTACCAAACGACTTGCAACATTGACAAAAACAACAGCAGTGACTAATATTCACGCTGCCCTGCTCGATAGGGCCGAGTGTAAATGTGACATATTAATTAGGTAGATAAAAAATACACGCGACGCAAATACTGTAGCTGCCCGGATATTTGTCTCTTCATATTAACCTAGATGGCGCTGGTCGTATATTAAATTACGTATGAGACAGACGGCTAACAGATGTCGCCCTGTAGTTCATAAATCGCGGTATAGAAGTATTTCGTTCATCACTATATATACCGATGGTAACAATGTGAAAGCATACTTACCTGGCGTAGGGGCTACCGTGATCAAGAAGGCGGTTCCCCCAGAGCGAGACTTATCCATTGCACTGCGGTTGAGTTGACCTCTGCGATTATCCCTAATGTGGATAACTCGGACGCGTAATTTTTGGTAGTGGGGACTGCGTACGCGCCGTCCCCCTTTATTAAGTAATAAATAAACTAACGATAATTAAATTTGAAATATTTCTTTACTCTATTAAGTGAATGAGAGATGAGACATGAGTTATGACTTATGAGCTTAGTGTCACAGTTACAGTTTACTTTACAGTTCTTAATATTTAATACAATAATACATCCGGCATATTCTTTGTTCAGTATTTTTCCCCGAAATTCCTCTTAGTATTTACTATTTAATAATCGAGAAAGTATGTATATATTAGTGAAACTTAAATCCGGTAAACTAGTCGCACATCTTCCAATATTTTCTAAGTTGGTGCGATCTTGACCTAAATTCTTCATTAGTATTTGCACGTGAGATGCTTTCACTGCGGAAATCAATTTTAAGGCTTAGTTCCTTGTTCAATAATAATTTACTCTCAACTAATTAATCTTATAATAAATTCTCTCTCATTTATAGATGATATGATAAAACCCCGAAGTATTTAAATATTTATTTGTTAACGTTAATGTTTTTTTTTAGGATAAAAACATTCCAACAAAACGGGACATTAAATTTGAAAGTAAAAATTATTGTTGTATACATTGAAGTTTTTAGCGACAAAGAACGTGAACGTGAATATAAGTGTGCTGTTAATGATTTTCAGAATCGATGGTGAAGAAGTTAGACTGATGCTGTGGGATACAGCCGGTCAAGAGGAGTTCGATGCTATCACAAAAGCTTATTATCGCGGCGCCCACGCCTGTGTTCTCGCGTTCTCTACAACTGATAGGGATTCTTTTCTAGCCTTACATTCATGGAAGCTAAAGGTACTAAAAATTAAATTTATATCGTACCAAAGTTCTTTATATTAATAAGATGCTTAGAAAACTTTATTTTAATCAAATACATTTATTATTAAGGATACAAATAGGTATGTGTTGTACGTCTGTCGCAACACTTATGTAGACCGGATGTTTAAAAAACATAGGTAAATTCGCTAACTCCTTAGATAATCAAAAATATTGTGTGTGGTACTTGTGGCACATTTTAGTAATATATCATTTAAGAGAAACATTATAAGTAAGTAAATAGCAATTGCCATTAGTATCAGTTTGTTGTAACAATTATACCATCATAAGTGATCTCTCTTTGGTAAAAGATCTAAGATTATATTTTAATCCGGTTCTTTGTTTTGCGCACCACATTGATTGAGAATAGCTTGTGACTTCACGAATATCAGTGTAATTAAAATTTTATACAATGCGTTAGTTAGAAGTCACTTGGGGTGCAACGCAATGGTGTAGGCCGCATATAAGGCTAAAATACAGTCTCATGTTAGAGCGACTACAAAATAAATTCACCCGGTACTTCTACAAGTATTGTATTGTGTGAATCCTTTTAATCCGCTTCAGGTCAGGATTATTATGGGTCGCGTCCATTATGTGGATATAATGGAGAGACTGGGTTCCAAGCAAGAATCTGGTGCGGAAGTGATAACTTTTGGATGTACCGCGCGCGCGCAAATTGGTTAGCGGAGCGCCAATAACGCCGCTCGCGTTATTGGCGCATATAATAAATAAAATACATATAATAAATAAAATTTCTATTGAGGTAGACCGATTTGTTTGTACACTGGCTGAATTCACAAGAGCTGATTATGTTGTTAGTTATGAGATCTTATTATTTTTAATATCGGTGTAGGTATTATTGTGTAGATCTATTGTATTAGTAGTAATTGTGAAGAATAGAAAAATGAATAAACATTTTTAGCAACATGCTAACTAAATTATGAATAATACATTTTTTTATCTATTACACTTTCTGTATACATGTGAATGATTAACTTGTTTCGGTAAAATTGATAACGGGGGATAAATTAGAATACTGATATCCTTTCGACCCGGCAGTCGGCACGCAGTTAGCTTTTAGTGCGCTGCCAATATTCACGACAATCATACCTATTATCTCTACATCAAAAGCAACAATTAAAATGTATTTTTTGTTACTTTTTGTTTGTCTTTTCGGATTTGGCCAAGTGAAGTCCAACGCCAATGTGGAGGATCAGTGCATTGATTACTTCAGAAGCGGAGACAACTTTGACTTAAACCAATTGGAAGGAGACTGGTACGCTGTGTACTATTGGCCACCATTGCAGCGTCAGAGAAGAAACTGTGAAACTGTCCAGTTTAAAAAGACTACGCAAGTACACAACAGTCCAGAGTGTTCTACTGTTCCATTTAATCAAACGCTAATCGAATCCAATTACAAGAACACTGCTGGAACCAGAGTAAATTTGCTTTATTACGGGGAAGATGAAGTGAAATATCAGATTAGATCATGCAATAAGCTTTCGAAGTACATTTTCATTGATGTTGATGACGGTTATGTTTTGGGGATCAATTGTTCTACTGGGGGCAGGGGAGTTTTATTGGCAAAGTCGCTACCAGCAATGGGTGAAGTTCAGTCAATAGTGGAAGACATTGATATAATGACTGGAAGAACTGGAAGTCCCGACTGTGAACTTTCTGCTTAAAATATAGCTTAAACGTACTAACTTTAGTAATAGGTATTATTTACTTTTAAAAATAAATTAGTAATTACGTTGTTTTGTTTCATTTCAACAATACTTTGATGTAAGTATAGTATAAAACTTGGTTTGTATTACTGAGATACAAATAATATACCAGCTAACATAGCATTAAGTATGATTAAGCTTTAGCATATTTTAAGAATTAAATATTATTTATCAATCTATGTTGGGTTCTGTCCAACGATAATTTTTATGATAAAATAACATTTATAGATGTAAATTGTAATATAAGGTAGATAAAATAATAAATTCCTTACAGGTGGAAAACGAGTGCGGTGAAATACCAACTATAATTGTTCAAAATAAAATTGACTTAATGGATCAGTGTGTAGTGGGCCCGTAAGTAGATCACTAATAATATAAATATGTATTTTTGAACGACGATGAAAAATGATTTTTAATAATTATGGAAGAGAGAAGAAATAGTTGCAACTGAATTTTTTTCAATTAGATTTTAGAGTCAATTTATCTTAATAATAGAAGACCTACTATTGATTGTATGGTCATCTCATCGAGCGTATTCTGTTCTAATTATTTTCTAATCAATCGCTTTACGCCTTGTACCTTTAGTTACGGCTTATAACAGCTTCAATAGCTCACTTGATTCACGGTCGAGAATAACGGAAATTATAAGTTTGAGCTTTGAATCTCACCCTTAAAGTTTAACAAGAAAGCAAAAGCTGAAACCTAAGAGGAAGGTGACGGGTTTGTGCTAATGAAGAGTCAATAATTTCAGAGATGAAGCCGAGTTAGTGGCAAGAGCTCTGGGCTGTAGGCTTATGCGCGCTTCGGTTAAGGAGGACGTGAACGTCGGAGCCGTCTTTCGGGCGCTGGCAGCGAGGTGCCTCGCGGACTTGAGGCGAGAACACGCAGCTGAAATCACTGCACCTACTTTAGCACCAGTTATAGGTAGCTACTACATATACATTAATCTATCGTCCATAGACAACTAATTGATTATGTGCTGATTATTAAGTCGAACAATAGTTGCTTTAAAATATGTAATTGACGCTTTGTTTCAGGAACGTTTACTAATCACAACAGCAACGGTACAATTCTACTCCGCCCAGTCAAGCATAGGCCTGGTGGTAAAAAGAAAAATGTTTTTAAAAACGCGTGCAGAATATTGTGATTGACTGTCTAGTGGATAAGGTTGACTACAGTTGGACTTTTAAACCCTTGTGTTTATGATTATGTAAAAATAATTTAAGGTTACACCTAATTTGTAGTATGTTAAGCAAACGTGGTGCCTCTCTGTACATTCTGATATTAGCTATTGATTTGGCATTTGTAGACTAACGCCTGGAAATACATTACATACTGTATGTACATAATTTTGTTGTTTGGATATGTGCAATTTTAATACATTAAACTAGACTTTGATTTTAAGTAAATTTAAAGGGGAAATTTTTCCTTCATCTAATGGTTTCCTTATAGTTGGTATATTTGGTATTTCCCCACATTATTCACATTTAATCACAGCACTGGTTAAAATTGAAGACTTATTGTGGAGAAAAAGTTTGTGTGTTGCGGTTTATTTACTACATATATCTTGTAGTTAATTGAGAATATTTAAAAATATATCTGACATATCCAATAAAATAAGTATTGGTTCCTCAAATGACTCAAGTTGTGCAGATTACCTTAAAAATAATGTAGTATTTTTTGTAAATATGTATTTGTTTTGGTGTCAATAAATTATTACAAAAAACGTATTTAATTAGAAATAAAATGAAACACCGCCTTTAAGATCTCATAGTTTATTGTATGCATGTGCCATATACGAAATATTACAACATACTTTAGTATAAAATATAAGAAAAACTAATAATCGAAATCTACAGTACTTGTAAAATTTTACAAAAGCTTGAGAAGTACCACACGAAATCAACTCGTTTTTAGTTAATTTGGAATATACACTTTGCATATATTTAATAAGTTAATGACCTAAAAATAATTACAGATGTCTAAGGTAAGTATCACTCAAACTACACATTTAATAGAATATTTTAATGGACTTAAAACGATAAACATTCAAACACATCAATAAAACCTTTTTCGTTAACTTTCGATGGTCGAATTTTAATAACCAATACCTATCTACCACATTGTATTCTATACAACCACTACAAGCAGTCTTACTCCATCTTTCCTTTATCGCCAGTTCAAGAAAGAACCAATTTCATTACACGAAAAATCCCCATTTTATGAGAATTGTACAAGACTAAATAAGGCAGAAGTAATTTTTATTTGACGACAAAGATAAATGTCTGGTAGCATCAATTGTAAGTAAACACCATACAGGCTGAAACAAATATTATGGTCGAAATAAAATCTCAACCAGACATTTATCTAACGTTTCCCTGTGCTACAGAATAACTGATGTATAAGTGAGAAAAGGTGTGTAATTAAAGTTCTAGACGAATAATAAACTAACAATGTGCGAATCAATTACCGTTTCTGCTCCGGATATAACAAATGCCTTTATTCCCAAATAACCAGAATTATCAGACACAATTCGGAACTTAGAAATAAATTCCTATATAAGTTACAACATTTTAACCCTCGGCTCAACCTACTTATATCAAACACACCCAAAAGAAAATAACAAATTGGTCTCGAATAAATAATATTATGTATAAAACGGTAATTTAGCCAATTAGTTTTTAGTTGTTAAGAAAAATTTGTAATGAATGTGTCTACTGGTAGGATTTTATGCTTGGATATGCGATATTGCTTATAAAATATATATTAATAAAACTAAATGCATAATTCAGCTTTTCTCAAAATTAAATTGCAATAAATCTTAATTCACATTGCGAGACTAAAATTATTAAGCATCGCAGACACATTCATCACAAGGTGCGTTCCAATTCACTACCGACCATTAAGGAACGGTTTTCATACCTCTACTTCTAGTTAAGTCATGGCCGATATGAGAAAGAAGCGCCTTCGGCAGCAAACAGTCCACTTGAACCCCGCTCACGAGAATGTGGTGATGTTGAGTTTCGCAAAGTAATCTAGGAGGCCCTCGAGGCGTTTCTTGACTCTCTTCTGGTCGTCGAGGGTGCAGCCGAGGATGGCGGTCTCGAAGTTCTTGTCGGTTCCGGAGCTGGGGTCGGGCTGCGAAGTGCAAGCGTTCATGTACGCCTGACAGCGGGTATGGGCCAGGACTGTGTCGTCGTGAACGGACATTACTAATTTATCGATATACATGTTTACCTGAAATGTTATAGCCAATGTGAGAACGAGATCCCATCTTTTGATTAAGGATTATAAATTAATGAACAAAAAAGACAGAAAACACGTTTAAGAAGAGAAATTGAAATGTCAACATTTAATTCTTAACTACATTTTGGTTATTATTTTATTTTCACAATATAATTGGACTATCTTTTAAAATTCTACCCAATATACATGCTCTTAAAATATTACGTAATTGTGTCACAGCCCTCAAGTAATTTTTTTTGTCACTAATTTAAATTTATTTACAAACAACAAGCTTCAGAGTTTAGATATCATTGATTAGCATGAGATGATGAATAATATATAAATTTTACCTAAAAATAAAATTTGTATTATGTTTCCTAAGACGTCCGAGGTCCATTATGAGAGAGTACATCGCTTCCGTTTCCGCCCAAACCGCTAGTTACCGACCTTTTCCCACCACGTGACACCGCCGCCCGCGCCCAGCGTTTGAAACTGGAACTAACTTTTTATCGCGCTAAAGCAAGCCGCCAGAATTCTTGTTCATTGTTTGTCTCATAATTAGAGAACCAGGAAGAGCTTGTTTGGACCTCGGACGTCTTAGGAAACATAATACAAATTTTATTTTTAGGTAAAATTTATATATTATGTGTTCCGTTTGACGTCCGAGGTCCATTATGAGAGACGTGTTTGTTATCTCCTGGTGGCTTGTAAAGTTATATAATATAACTAAAAAACGCAACAATGTGATTTGAATTAATTATTTCCGATAGAATCATGATGAAATAAACAATACAATCTAATTAAAGCCTAAGCTTTAGTACCATTTAATAAATATGGTAAATAAATTTTCATTGTTTATAATGAAGTAGAAAACCTGGCTAATTCATTAAGCGGCCGAAAATCCTACTGAGAAAGAGACTTTTCCGATCGAGTCTCAGCATTCCGACTATTATTTTCTAGATTTCGACAATAATATTTCTTATGAACTTTCATGACGCCACTATGCCTTAGCAATAATTTAATTTATGGGAAATCTTTCTAAAAACTTTAGCGAAGCTATACCTAATCAACTACGCGGCGATGATTTGATACCCGATTCTAAAGGGTTTTCTTAACCTAGCTCCCAATAATTGCGGGGGTAGCTAGTCTTACAAGATCTCTGGTTGTAATAAATAAATTTGTCAAGGAGCCACGCCTATTATTAGAGACGGTTATGAGTGTCTTAAGACAAATTACGGATTTAGATGCTTATTCGGGCAAGATAAAAACGTCCAACTTGATTGTCTATACGTTTCTGTATCTGCTTTATAACCGAAAACCAGATGCAATTACGGCTAATAATAAAATGATGAAGGTCGCCATGCAAGAGTCAAATCATGAACTCTGCGCCGAGACGCCAATAAAATTATAATGGATGTGCATCCCATACTGGCAATTCCTGCGTGATTGGTTTAGCTATAAGCGATATGAGGAAAGGAAATGCTTTACTATGTACGTTTTTAATAAATTATTATTAGATAGAATCTTAACATCGCTTAGAGTCTCACAAATTGAACCATATGCCAGATGATTATTTGGTAAATAGTTTTGCTAAGTATCTAACTACATCAGGAGGAGCCGGGAATCGACATATTCAGTTCATATTTAATTATATATATAGTTATAATTTAATTTACCCATTTATACCAAAAAGGGGCTTATGTTTTCCTTGTTGAAGTTCTTCAACACGACGAAAGAAGTTTTTCGTCTCAAGCCAGTTGTCTGTTAAAGATTCCTAGCCAAAAACGTTTCCAATTGTAATTTCTGCACTTAAGGAGGAGGTTAACTAGTTACGGTATGTATATATCAGGGTTTGGCTTAGATTCCGTACTGATAGCGAGGGTGCAAGTGTTCGGGCTATCAAAT